>NC_037091.1:36593611-36893611 GCF_002994745.2 Rosa chinensis | reverse complement strand
GACTCTGCGAAACCATGAGACCAAATGAGACCTTTCATCTGGCATGGTATCATCTAGAGCTTTTCGACCACTCATCAACTCCATCAACACCACTCCAAATGCATAAACATCCACCTTTGTTGTCACTCTGCCGGTAGCTGATTACAGAGACAGAGATTTAACCACATCAATACAAATTCTGGCATAACACATAACTACGTCAAATGTGACACAAAATTGACAGAAAATGTTGACAACGACCAGTTGGAAATTAATTCAAATTATGACAACAGTTGCATCCATTCCTCGTGCATTTACATGCAATTAAGAGGACATCTTAACGTGCAAGTATGAAATATAAACATGATTAACAGCAAAATTGATATGTTTAAAGTTCAATGAATGCCATGACTCTTCCAATTACGACATCAAAAGCTAGAAATCAAATTGTTTTTCTTACCTGCATATTCTGGTGCAAGATACCCGAATGTCCCTGCCAATCGTGTCTCAACTGAATACTTTCCGTCGGGGGCATTTTTAACCAAACCAAAGTCCGCAACCTTCGCCCTCATGTCATCGCCAAGAAGTATATTTGAAGGTTTCAAATCTCTGTGAATGAAACTTTGTTGAGCTAAGCTGTGTAGATATTCCACTCCTCTTGCCACATCCAAAGCTATTGTCACTCTCTGCTTCCAAGTAAGAGGAGTTACCCCATTCTCTTGCCAATCAAACAAATGTTGTGTCAACGTTCCTTGTGGCATGTACTCGTACACTAAAAGTCTCTCATTACCATTAATGCAATATCCTAACAGAGCAACCAAATGCCTATGCCTAACCTTAGTGAGGACTGCAATTTCTGCTTGAAACTCATTCAATCCCTTAGTACCCACTGCCACAGATTCCATCCTTTTAACAGCAATTTTAGTCCCATCATGCAATTCACCTTTATAAACAACTCCAAATCCTCCTCTACCCAATATATTATCCTCACTAAAATTGTTTGTCACTTGTCTAAGAACTTGGATCGAAATGGCGACATTTCCACCCTCAAAAACATGAAGGTCACCACTGCTCTGGCTATGCAACTCACTTGCAACTCCATTGTACCCATTTGCACAACTGGTTGCGTCACTCTTGGCAATTTCAATTCCATTCAGCGTATTATCCACTCTTCCAAACTTCCTATGCCGTTTACTCAAATAACATTTGATGAATACAAACAACAACACTCCAATGAAAATAGCAACAGCAATAACTATACCAGCAATCATACCGGGTGACACTGAAGAACCGTTGGATGATGGAGACGGACTTCCACCAGGTGCAGTTGAGTTGTTACCAGGAGGTGCACTCCCTCCACCTCCAGAGCTCGGCGTAGTCCCAATCAATGGATTACCACTAGTAGTCAACTTCACCCTAGAAGGAAATTTCGGAATGTCCCCATATAAATTGTTATTGGAAGCATCAAAAACCGCCAGCTGAGGTAATGTTGTCAGGGTAGCCGGTATCGGACCCGTCAAGTTGTTGTTTTTCAGCACCAAAGTTTTCAACGATGTGAGGTTGGCAAAGGCAGGTGAAATAGTCCCATTGAGATGCTTGTTGTCCAGATTCACTGTAACTACCTTCTGAGCATCACAAATAACGAAGCTCCACCCTCCGCATGCATCGTCTCCAGTCCAAGACTCAGCCAATAATTCCGGGTACCCAAAAGCCCCTGCAACCTGAAGCAGCGTAGTGACCTGTGGATCACAAGGCCCAGCAGTGGTTTTGCAAAAGCTATTACCATCAAAAGTGACCTTCACCTTGGACCCAAACTCCAGCATAGGACCCTGAAGCTTATTGTTGTCCAAAGAAACATTTTGCAAAGAAGACAACGCCGTCAACGTCGCCGGCACCATCCCAGTAAAGACATTGTCACGAAGCAGAAGATCAGAGAGAGTAGTACATTGCGAAAGGTCCGGGATCGTACCAGTGAACTGATTCTTATGCAGCCACGCTTGAATCAACGAAGTCATGTTGGACAGAACCTCAACGGTACCAGATAACCCAACGTCCTGATTGTTAATCCAGAGGTTTTGAATCCCAGATCCAGAAAATGATTTGGGCAGAGCCCCGGTAAGATTGTTGTAAGACAATCTCACATTTTGCAAGTTTGCAAAAGAGCCGAAAATATCAGGAATGCTGCCATACATGTTGGTGCTACCTGCTTGAAGAGTGACCAGGCTGGTAGACTGGATGAGCTCAGATGGGAACGCCCAAGGGGCAAGATCGACATTGTTGCTCATGCTCAAGGTCTGCAAGCCGGTCAAGCCTCCGAAGCAGCCGGGGGGAATGGAAGTGAAGTTATTGGTGTCGAGGTAGACTTCTTGGAGGTTGGAGAGGTTGGCGAGGGAAGGTAAGGCGCCGGAGAGAGTGTTGCTTTGGAGAGAGAGAGTGGTGAGCTCGGTGAGTTCGTTAAGATTTGAAGGGAGAGAGCCGGAGAGGGAGTTGGAGGCTAAGCTGATGGAGGTGACTCGTTTGGAAGTATCGGAGTCGCATTTGACACCGTCCCAGGTGCAGTAGGATGCGGAGGAGGACCAGCCGCTGGGTTTGAGGTTCTCGAGGAGCTTGGACATGACGGCGGCGTCGTCGGCGGCGGTGAAGATGAGGAGGAGGGGTAGAAAGAGGAAGAGGGCTTGTAGGGTTTTCACAGGACCCATTGCTGGGCTTGAGAGAGAGAGAGAGGAGGGAAGTTTCTCTGGTTTTTTGGTTTTTGGTTTCTGAGAGTGTGAATTGGGTTTTGGGGGAATAAAAGGGAAGGTGGGGGAAAGAGGGTAATGCTAGGGTGACGGTGGAGTTATGGAGCTTTGGTCACCGCTAATGATAACATCAATGCTTAGAATGAGATCTTAAAAACACCATTAGATCCTCGTCATTGATATTGATCGAAATTTTTTTCCCCTATTTATTTCTCTTTTGATTCTAAGAATAATTTGGGAACAGAATTATAATATCAAAATGCACAACAAGGAAATCAATTGATGCTATGAAAACTGTTAAGAAGATGCCATTAGTTGTTAGGAGATTGAATTTTTTAGGCTAATTTCTTTTTTAGCTCATTATTGGTGTTTGTTTTCAATATTTAGACGAGAATTCTAAATTTGTTTCTTTCCCGTTTAAATTGAACTCATTTACATAACAGATTGATGTGATCTTATAGTAATACAACACAATTATATCACAAAATTTCAACTGAGTAGGCGAAAGTAAAAAATTGTTTGGTCTCAATAAAAATTCCTTTTTACAAGATGGTCCTTATCTACAAATTTTTTATGTTTCGGTTCTGATAAGAATTTATTTTAGGAAAGAAAATCATTAAATGTATATACTAATGAGTTCGTTTGTATTTTCTTAAAAAAAAAAAAAAATTAATTCTTTTGTCGTCTAACCTCCATGTGACATTATGAAACTCCTCTAGTTCAATTTGGCTTCAAAAATACACATAGATTGAGGATGCTGATATAAAAACAAAAAACAAAAAAATGCCTGGAAAGTTTGTTCTGAAAATGAATGACATAAATAAATATAATATAATCCAATCAGTTAATTTTCTTCTCCTAAATAATAAGCTTGATTTCTTTTCGTTCTTATAATTTAAGCTACAGACTTTGGTTGAGAGACCCCACAGAGCAGCAGAATGATGGTCTGGATTTGAATTGGCAGTGCGGGCCCCGCTTGTTACAACTGGCGCTTAGCTGATTAAACGCGTAAACCAGACGCCGAGCCCTCTGACTGGCCCTTGTTTGTTTTCTCTGGCGCTGGCGCCTCTATTTTCTTTTTCTTCTTTTTCTTTTTCCAAATTAGCCTTTTTATTTTTTAATATGAAAATGAAGTTAACACGATCTGTGGAGCTTTATTCTGGGGATGAAGCAATCAAATCCGTAACAAACGGACATTGGGCCCAATTCTCAAACAGGCGGAGCGGTCCGTCTCTTCTGGGCAAATTGGAAACTCATGTCCTGTGGTTGTTTTAGAGAGAGCAGATGCAACATTTACTTTTGTTTTCAAGGAGGTGTATTCAATTCAGATCTTAAAATATTTTGTTTGATTTTTTATAATCTATAGATTTACTTAATTTACGAATTGTTTAAATTCTATATGGACTCTGATTTATTCTAATGGATTGATTTACTAGCATTTGTTTAGATTTTACAAGTCCTTATGATGTTTTTGGTAGGTTAATTTTTTTTTTCTTTCTTCTTCTTTAAAAGCAATGGATGTATGGATCCAACTATAATACTATATCAGTGATAAAAATATATAAGGAGCTTCTATTCATACCTCCAAATTTGGCATTTGGACCGCCCTACTTAATATACCTCCAATTTACTTTTACAAATAACCAATTTGCTATCTACACCTCTCTAATTTTCCTATAATGCCCATCGTCCAATAAAATCAATAAAAGACATTTTTTTTCTTTTTTTAGATTCTATTCATACTTTCAAAAATCAGTAGTTGGATCTCCTTCAGTTTTTGAAGATTTGGAATCGCAGAAATTTTTTTTTTTTTTTTTTGAAGTTCATCCTCCATATACGAGTAACAGAGGTGCTAGCATTTTTTCAATGAATTGTCGACTCTTGATTAGCGTAGGCAACAATACCATGTTTGCTCATCATCTCGTTTAAATATGTTTTCCAAGTATTATTTTCAGGGGAAATATTATCAATGGTCACTGAGTTATGACTTATTCGACACTTAACTCACTGTATTTTCAACAATATCACTTAACTCACTCAGTTTTACATCCTTCTTTCACTTAACTCACTGCCGTTAATTCTACCGTTAAAATTGAGGGTATATTTGTCAAAACACTTAAAAAATCATTTTTAACTTAAAAAAAACTACATATATTATACTTTTTTTCAATTTCTAATAAAAAATGATTTTTTTTAACTTACATATAATTTGAAAAAAAAATTGTCTTTTTTTCTTAAAAAAAAAGGTTAGAAATGCATTTTTTTTAGTGTTTAGATAAATATACCATCAATTTACATTTATTAGACTTTTTTCAATTTTTTAAATTTCTGAGATTTCTAATAAAAAATAATTTTTTAACTTAAATATAATTTGAAAAAAAAATTGTCTTTTTAAAAAAAAAAAAAAAGTTAGAAATGCATTTTTTTAGTGTTTAGACAAATATACCCTCAAATTTAATAGCTTTTAACGGCAAAATTAACGACAGTGAGTTAAGTGAAAGACGGATGTAAAACTGAGTGAGTTATGTGATATTGTTGAAAATACAGTGAGTTAAGTATCGAATAAGTCATAACTCAGTGACCATTGGTGATGTTTTCCCTTATTTTTATTGCATTTAGGTGTCCTTGTCCCTAAACTGATTCTCTCTTACTTGTTTCCATAGCAACTTGAAATGAACATGCATCGTCTTTTTGTTTTAGATATGTATGGGATAGTGGAGGAAATTACAATAATCAACCATGAGTCTAGTGCATTCTCCATAGATTTATATCAGATGGTTGAATATTTCATCATATCTATAGAATAGTTCCACATAAAATTGCTCTGCACTGATGATGTGCGGGGGAAGATCTTGTGGACAACTACCCATTGTTGCGTTTGTCATATAAACGTGCTGGAGTACTGCTTTTTGTCGCCGCTCGTTCACATGTTTGATTGCATTCAGAATGAGTAGGGTTTTATCAACTGAGGTGTCTTTGTATTTCCCATTTTCTCTCCTTTTATTTTTTATTTTTTTTATAGCGCAGTGATAGATCTTATAAATTGTCAGCTATGTGAGCAAGGAAATCTATCACTTTACGAATACAAAGTCAAATTTAGAAAATTTTGACTTCAACGTTAAATAACATTTGGCGATATATATTTTAGAGTTACATTGGAGGAGAAATTTTTTCCCAAGTTGAAGACTATTACTGTTCGTAGAGACAAGAAGAGATATTTTTTTTTTCCTTATTTGTGTCTTTATTGGTAATTTGACATGAGTTGACAATGTCAACTATTACTTGGAAAAAGTGAGAGGTTTAAATACCAATTTTGGAGGTATAAATAGAAGCTCCCAAATATATATATATATATATATAAATATATATATATATATATATATATATATATATATATGGCAATTTACCATTCTTTAGGTTGTGTATTATATGAATAATAAGAGAAAACTAATTAACTGTTCAAGTAAACCCTAATTTGTGTTTGGCCCAAACTCTAGGTTACTTGACCTAGTGGTAAAAGGGTTAAATTAGAATGATCTAGATTCGTATTCAATGTACGATTACTTTCCTTGTATGATTGAGATTCTATACATTGTAATTCTCTATATAAAGAGGCCCCTATTATCAATGAGAATACACAGCGATTTCCTCTCAATTTCAATTTCTCTACAACACGTTATCAGCACGAAACCCTAACCCTGAAACAAATAGCCAAACCTTGATTCAAGAAGCTAAAAACCTTGAATCTGAATACAAAACCTTGAAGCCTTTTCTACCTCCACCTCACACCTTGAAGAACTCGATCCCAGGAGTCCAGAACCAGCGGCCCCACCCCAAGAACCGGCCGGAAACCTACCGAACCGGCCACCAGAAGCTCCATACAACTCGCAGCAAATATTCCACCAGTTCACAATCTTTCGGATGTCCAATTTCCACCAAATTTTGGTAGCAGAAGCCCCTTGATCTGAAGTTTCAGGAACCGGAATAAAAAGTCCAAAAACCAGCCTAATACTTGCTAAACCGACCGGTTGATCGTCCGGCAGAAAAGAAGAGAAAAAGAAAAGAAGAAGAAAGAAGCATCCCAGCCCAAAAAGGAAGAAGTCAAAGCCCAGCCCACTGCCACGTCAGCAACGGGACCCACTGCCATGTCAGCAACAGGACCCCACTGCCACGTCAGCATCCGGTCAACCATTTTTCTGCAATTTTTCCGGCCAATTTCCAGCGACTTTTCTGGCCCACTGCCCCGTCAGCATCCGGTCAACCATTTTTCCGGCAACTTTTCTGGCCATTTTCAAACGACTTTTTCCGGTCAAATTTTCCTGCGACCTATTTCGAGGTATTTTTTACTAAACATTCCCCTTTTTTTAGGGTTTTTAAATTTAATTTCTCTTCTTTTTCGGGGACTTGCAACCTCCCTTCTTCTACCCCCCTTCTTTATCATAGGGGAGACCAAATTAAGCCGAACTGTGGGGGTTCGTGCTCACTCCAAGCTTGGAGCTTGTAGAGTTCTCCAAACTTAGAGTTTGTTGAGATAAAACGATCGACCGCAAACATCATTGTTTCAATCTAATCCAACCCCTCTTAGAATCGAATTTCTTGGAAGCGACTACGCTCAGAAATTTTATTTGTTTTCGTGGTAGCCTTTTTCGCTCCGAAACTAACCCTAATTTCTTGTTCTCTTTCAAGATGAGTAACTTGAACAAATTAGACTTTGCTCCATTAGGAACAACTAGCTCTGAATATCACAGGTGGGTTCGTGATGTCCGCTAGCATCTCAAGGCCGATGGAATCCTGGATACGATTCTCGAGCCTAGCCAGGACGTGCTAACTGTTGAGCAACCTCAAGCTTTGGAAGCAAATAGAGCAGCCTTAGAGACAAATAAGGCGAAAGCCATCATCCTAATGACTCGTCATATGAATAATTCGCTCTAGTACGTGTATGAATGAAGAAGACCCCAGAAGGCTGTGGGTCTCACTCGAAGATAGATTTGGCAACGTCCGTGACTCCCTGCTTCCTGACCTAAAAGTGAGATGGCATAGCCTCCGCTTCTGTGATTTCAAGTCAGTTCTTGACTACAACTCGGAAGCACTTCGCATTAAATCCTTAATGGAATTCTGTGGTAAAGAGATCACAAATGCGATGTTGATTGAGAAGACTCTCTCTACTTTCCCCGTCTCTGCATTGATGGTTGCTAAGAACTATCGAATCGATGTTACTGCAAGACGAATCACAAGGTTTCATGAGCTCATTAGAGCTATGAATGTCGCTGAAAAGCATGACAACATCCTTGTGAAGAACTATAATTCGAGATCTGTGGGAACAGAGCATATTCCATAATCCAATTATAGTTGTGCCCCAAAGAGAGGGTGCCAAGAGCGAAACCCTAATCTTAGGAAAACATTTGGACGTTCTGGTCCATATAATCGCTCTACTTGGGAAGGTAATCGCCAAAATAGGCGAACACGGAACCGAAGAGGTAAACGTGGAAAGAAAGAGGGAGGCAACGCCTCTGGCCATGTTGGTGGCGCCACCAACACTAAGAGCCATCTAAATGACGCTTTCAAAGCGCCTCAATCAATGGAGTTTGAGCAAAGAGATGTATGTTCTCGATGTGGAGTGTCTGATCATTGGACACACATTTGTAGAGCTCGTGAAGAAATTGTCACCACCTACAAAGCATATTGTGGAGCAAGAAAAACTCACTATATGGAACAAGAAGATAAAGAAGATCGATGATCTAGAGTGAATGGTTGAAGACTACAAATCTGGCTGGGATCAATAGATCACCAATTCTGTTTAAGTCTTTATTTTTCCAAGAGATGAATAGGCAATTGCCATATATTTTTGTAGTAAATGCCAATGGTTTAGCTTTTCTTCAAAGTAGGCTCACTCAAAGTAAGTGTGATGTCTAGGAAGATTCTGAGATTAGTGGTACTTAAGTGAGCCTTGCTCCATCGACATCTCTCTACTCACCTGGTCACATTTATTTTGGAATTACCGAAAGAAGTTAGACGACTACCATTGTTTTGCATTAGCTATCATTTTGGATTAGATTTTGTTTAGTCAAAGAGATAATGATGTAACTCCGTTGGCTTATGAATAAAATTTTGAGTTCTTTATGACTCCATTTTGATTCTGAGCATATGACTTTTGTGACTACGATGGCTAGGCCATCAGTATTAATTCAAGGACATGGAATAGCCCAAGTTCCACTTGCCAAATGACACCTTAATTACTGTCACAGAAACTCTCTACGCTTCTAGGGCGAATCACACCTATGAATAGCCGACGGATTCCATGCGAAAACGCATGTAGAGAACGGAAATGAGTTCCTTTGCAATACCTCTAATGATTGCGAATAAAGGCGCATCTTAGAGAAGTTTATGTGTCTCTCTAGTGGACTCTATGTCACTATTCGAGCTATTAAATCCAATAAAGTTATGAGAGACGATCTCTTTGATTTAGACACATATTGGTTTTGTCACGACAGGATAGGCCATCTTAGTCATGATATGATAATCCATCTATTAAAGACTTCACATGGACATCCTTTCTCTAAAGCGACATGAAGCATGAATCAAAAGTTGATTCCTAGACTAAGTGTGACCGACACTGCTACCTAGGGCACCGCCTCCATCCACCACCAGCCTAGGGCTGGGGCAGTCCCTATCCATAACGCTATGGATGGCGTCCATCATGGTGATGGCGCCCCAGGTGATGCTGCAATCACCAAGTTGCTTCAAAATTGTGTTTCAGACGCTCAGGCCTAACCAAAATACTCATTGGTTGCTTCTAAAGGCTCTCGCTCGTTTTACAAAGCCCGTTCCTTAGGGAAATTAGGACTAAGACCGTCTTATGCAAAGGAAATGAACATACTCATTCTATTCTTACAAAGAATCCATGGGGATTCTGTGGATTGATTCAACCAACTTGCGGACGCTTATATATTTCATGATGTTGGTTGACACGCAAACACGCTGGTCACGTGTTGTGTCATTGTCTACCAATAAATGCTGCTTATGCTACACTCCTAGCACATATCATATGACAACGGCTCACTCCCCAGATCATCATATTCAGTCAATTGGATTTGACTATGCTAAAGAGTTTACATCGAAAGACTTTCGATGGATATTGCAATGGGACTGATGTTAGACATCATATTCCTATGTACACACCCAAATGGTCTTGCAGAAACGACTACAATGATAGTTCGGACATTGGTAATGCACACCAGTCTCCTTATATCCGCTTGGGGTGATGCAATATCGGATGCAGCTATGCTAATTCATCTACGACCCACCGCCACTCAATGTACCTCTGCGTTACAGCTAGTGATTGGGTACAAGTATCATACTTACGCATATTTGAGTGAGCCATTTATGTGTCAATTGCACCGCCACAGCGCTCTATGATGGGTCCTTCCAGACAAGGTTCTAAAAAACGCTAGGCGCTAGTCGGGCGGTGGCCTAGAGACTAGCGCCTAGGCGGTTTTTTTTTTTTAATTTTTAAATTATTTTAATGACATATAATAATATAAATGACAATATTTAAAGTCTAAAAATTAATTATAAATATAAAAATAGTCAAAATATAGAATAAATTAGGGTTTATGACCGCCTAGGCCGCCTAGTCCCCGCCTAGCCCGTCTAGGCGGCCGCCTAGTAGCCCAGCGCCTAAGGGAAACGCCTAGGCCAAAATCGGAGCGGTTCCTTGCCGCCTAGTGCCTAGGTGGCCGCCTAGGCCGATTTTTAGAACATTGCTTACAGACTAATGGGCAACTACGTTGGATTTGAGACTCCAACAATCGTCCGCCACTTAATGCCCTTGCAAGGCAATCTCATAACCGCTAGATTTGCGGGTTGTCACTTTGATGAGACAGTCTTCCCGTCGTTAGGGGGAGATAAGAATACGGATGTTCAGCAGGAACAATAGGAATTGTCATGGCTTGTCCCCACTATGTCTCATCTCGATCCCTGTTAAAGTGACGAGATCACACAAACATGCTGCAAACAAGCCTGCAAGGAAGGACGTCCCTACGAAAGGACATAGCGCCACCCTGCACGGAGGTAGGCATGGCGCCAACGCCAAAGAGAGTGGCACTCTAGCGTTACAGGCCATGGCCCCAGCTAGGATGCGTGGGAGGCCCGTAGGTTCGAATGACACTTTGGCACAAGACTCAAAATCTGTCTCATGAGAATCTTCCGGGTTAGGGTTATCGTTGGGGGACGCCTCAACGTCAGAACCTATTCCCGAGAATATAGAACTCTATGAAACTTACACTAGTGTACATGAGACGTGGGATAGAAACTCCATCATAATTGATGATGTAGTTGTGCATTTTGTTGCGCATGAGTTTGTTGAGTCAAATGATATCGAACCACGCTTCGTTGATGAATGAATGCTAAGGTAGAGAAATTTGGCCTAAATGGAAATATGCGATCCAGGCTCAGATGGATTCTCTAACGAAGAGGAACGTTTTCTAGCTAGTGATGCCAACACCTCCTAACATAAAACCTCTTGACTAATGGGTCTTCGTTAGAATGCGTGATGAGAAAAAGATATGGTAATCTCGCCTTATGGCACAAGGCTTCTCATAAAACGCCCTGAAATCGACTACGATGAGACATATTCTCTCGTAATGGATGTTATTGCACTCCACTACCCTGTCAGTTTGGTAGTTTCCGAATAACTGAACCTGCAGCTTACAAATGTGGTCATTACGTATCTCTATAGGGATCTAAATACGGAATATACATGAAGGTTCATGGTGAACTTCATTTACTCAAGTCAAGTGGCTCTAGACCACGGAGCGCGTTTACAAAGAGGTTGAAATGCTCGCTAAAATGACTACTTGATTGGGAAGGGATATGCCCACGCGTTTCCATAACAAGTTTCGGATTCCATCGCAGTTCATGTTGGACATGATATTCATTAGAAGCCCTTAAAGAATTAAGGGAAACCGCTGAACACTTGAAATCCGATTTTGATATGAAGGATTATGGGAGAACACGATTATGTCTCTGTTTGGAACTTGAGCATCGTGTCGATAGATGCTTAGGCATTTTGACAAGGTCAAACCTTCAAGCACCCCCATGATCGTCCGTAGTCTTGATCTTGAAAATGATCCTCGTCTGAAGGATGATGACAAAGATGTGCTAGAGGCAGAAGTGCCTTACTTGAGTACAATAGGCGCATTATTGTACTTAGCTCAATGCACAGGACCAGACATCTCGTTTGTAGTGAACTTGTTAGCTAAAGTATAGCTCTGTGCCAATGCAACGCCATTTTGATTGGTGTAAAAGATATCTTTAAGTACTTGAGATGTACGATTGATATGAGCTTGTTTTATCCCTACAGAGAGAAGATGGATTCGGACTCATCACACACCAGAAATGCCGCCAACACTGGCCTGCGTTCTCTATCCCCATCCCAAAACGATATAAGTGTTTTAGAAGGTTTTGCTAATGCTGGGTACCTCTCTAACCCACACAAAGGTTGTTCCCAAACTGGTTATGTGTTCACCATGGGAAAAGACCGGATATCTTGGAGGTCTACAGAACATACCTTAGTCGCTATATCTTCGAACCATGCAGAGATTATTGCTCTTCATGAAGTGGTTCATGAATGTTTATGGATTGGATCCATAATTACACATGTTCGAACAATTGTGGTTTGAAGTCTACCACAAGATGAGCCTACGAGCATTTAGGATAATGCTGTTCGTTTTGAACAAATGAAGCAAGGCTACATCAAAAGCGACAACACCAAGCATAATCAGCAACAACAGACTCTCCTCAAATACCAAAGTGAACTAGGTTCGATCTGAGGATAATGTGGCAGACTTGTTTACTAAGTCATTGCTCAAATCTATGTTAGAGAAACATGTGGCAAGAATTGGCTTGCGGAAATTATATGAACTCCTATTATCGTAGTCATCAGGGGGAGACGCAGACATCAGGGGGAGATGTCTACATGTTCACCTCGAAACGTGAAGGGTGTGTTGTGCTCTTTTTCCCTTTCGACCGAGGTTATTTTTGTCCCATTGGGTTTTTGTTACTCAACAAGGTTTTTAAAGAAGCAACGAGAGAAGCACCGCATTTGGGCAACACAAGGGGGAGTGTTCAAGTAAACCCTAATTTGTGTTTGGCCCAAACTCTAGGTTACTTGACCTAGTGGTAATAGGGTTAAATTAGAAGGATCTAGATTCCTATTCAATCTATGATTACTTTCCTTGTATGATTGAGATTTTATATATTGTAATCCTCTATATAAAGAGACCCCCATTATCAATGAGATTACACAGCGATTTCCTCTCAATTTCAATTTCTCTATAACATTAACCAAAATGTTTTTTTTGAAATAGAAGTTGAATTCATTAGATCAACAAACAACAAAATGGCTGAAGTCCACTAAAACTTACATAAGAAATCCAAAAAGAAAATTCGGAGTAACCTACCTAAGCTAAAATAAACCTTTAAAGATCATTGGGACGCTCACATTTAAGCGAGCCTATACAAGAATGAAAAAAACCTTGTCTCCTACGGAAAGAAATCATTCAACTAGCCCCCACTTTCCAATCACGCAATTGTGGTACAAGCAAGTGACTAGAAATGTCATAGAAGACTCATAGAAGTTAATTAACCAAAATGTTACACAAAAAATAAAGTAGTAAACTAATGACATAATTGATTTCATATCTAATTTACAAAAGAAACATGTGTGTATGCAACAACCTATTCTAACTTTAGATGAATATATGTATATATATCGACACCCGGCTTCGGGTTTGATTCAAAAAAAAGAAACATGTGTGTATGTATCATCTTAACAATAGCATTGAAAGTGAGCTTAATTAGCTAGAATGATTAAGGTTTCCAGAGCTATAGTGATAAAAAAAAATTATTATATGAGAGCCGAGGCAGAGGAGGATAGTGGGAAGATAGGTCTAAGAAAAAATGGATGAGTGTTGAGTGTCACTTATTGAGAGCTACTTCTTCTTGTTTTTTTTTTTTTTTTTTGGTGAAGAGCTTCTTCAATTTTTGAGTGAGAAAGAATCCATCAAAATCTCTTGGGAAATGGTTGGATCGTTTTTGAGTTTTGATATGTTTAAAAAGCACTATAAAATCCTCTAAAATCTAGCATTTAATGAAATCCTTAAAAATCCGTATACTTTTGAATATCTGCATATTTGAATGGATAATTTTAAATCTTAATTGAATACATCAAGATTTTAAATGATTGTTTAAAATCTCAATTGAATACCCATAGACTTTCAAAATACAAAAAAATCTTGTAGACTCTTAAATGAATACACCCCCCTAAATCTAAATGTTGAGTCATGAATATAGAGAGACTATTGCAAGATAATTTACAAAGTGACATGTTCATTTTTTTAACGAACCTCACGCAAACCAAGCACCACGTTTTTCCGATCACCCTTCTTAATTCAAAGTATGACGAGACAGATTTGGATTGCGAGTATGAATGATAATATGAGAGATTAAGAAGCAAAATCTAAATTATTGAATAATGATTAATGAAGATATTTGTTGCGGTGCACTAAAACTACCATCGAGCAAAAAGAAGGTCGTGCTTCCACGGTTCCACCTCCATAGCCTAAATATTGAGTGATCTAAACAACTTTGTAAAGATGACACACAAAGCTCAAGCAAGAGAATCATATAGACCGTTTCAATCCCTCGTATATATATATTTTTTTTCTCAATATCACTTTTCAATACTCTATTTACATGTTTTTTACTTTTTATTTTTAGTTAAGTTTAAATTTCATTATTTATAGAGGGCTCTACAATAATTATCTTAATGACAGGACTGGCCCTAGAATTCACCTCGAAATTCGAAGTAGTCCTGCGGGGCCCACCATAGAAGAAATTTTATCGAAAATTCAGCAGAACCTCCCCTAAAAATGGACTACCCAACCCTGCAGAAACAACAAAACGCTTCTAATCATATAAATCATTTCTCAATCCCTGGAGCCTACCTGCTCTTCATGACCTCAACCACCCACCCACTCAAATGCGACAGGGATATCAGCCTCTCAGATCTCCATCAAATATAAACAATAATAAATCATAACACACATTCAATATACATAAATATAATTTTCATCGTGCCATGACATTTATCAACCCATATAGTTCAAAGCATACTCAAATATACATTAGCAACATCCAGGTCTCAGATCAAGAATCATCGCAGCCACCAGTTCATCCCCTCTCTCTTGGTGTTACAACAACCAAGACCACCAATACATCCCCTTTCTCTTGGTGTTTCAATATCGATGACCACCAGTACATCCCTTGTGAGCCCCGGAAAAATGTGTCCAGCCTAGTGGAGAAATTTTTCAGAAAATTTCATAAAGTGAAATCTGCAATTTAAGAGTTGAATAATAAAGTATACGACATGACGAGTTCGTGGAAATTTTCAGGAGATTTTTCGGACACCCGAAGTGTTTTTAAGGAATTTCCGAAGTTTGGAAATTATGGAAAGTCATTTAAATAAAAAAAGAATTCTGCTGTGCAATCTTGGCCATCCATCCACCCACCGCTTGATCATGGCCGTTCATTGTTAATTGGACAAATCTATATATATATATATATATATATATATATATATAAGTGTTGGATCAGATGGAAGATCCAAATTGATCGAGAAAGAGAGAGAGAGAGAGAGAGCTCGGTGCTCTCTGACCCAGACACAGCCACGACGCAAGAGAGAAACCCGACCGGAGTGATGCCGTCTGGTCACCAATCGACAACTCACGACCATCGATCTCTTCCTCTAGTCGTCGTCGTCACGCTTGTGGTCTTTGATCGCCCATGCACTGGACGTGGAGGGAGAAATGATAGTGAGAAGATTTGACTGCTCCAGCGAAGTTCAGCAATTTCTGGCCACCAGCTGGGCCTCATTCGGTATAGAAATTCTGCATTTCGCCTTTCTCTACATGTTCGATTAATTAGTCTTTGAAATTGATGGAGTTTTGCTGATTTGGGTTTCTGGGTTAGCTCGGGTTCGACGCTGTTGCTGACGCCGGCGACTCTTCCGTCACTTCCGGCTTCGTTTCTGGCTTGACAACATCTGTAGGCCGAGCATCAAGGATCACGCTAGGTTGTAGCACCAGGAATCATCAGTTCTCCCTCAAGCCAGCTTCGGCAGTGTGTGGGAAACTGGGTTTAGCTGAAATCGATTCTTGAAGGTATAATTCGAACCTTGTTGTCCTTTTTGTGACAGTCGAAACTTGATGAACTGGGTTGTTTGGCTGAGATTGTATTACACTGGTTCTATGTTTGGTTGCTCAAGGTTGGGTTTGAATCGGATAGAGAATCCAAATGAGTTGATAACCTGTGTTATTGTGGCCTTGAAGTGAATATTTGGTTGACTGAATGTTGTATAAGCTCGATTGCATGTGCAGAATGGGTTGTGTGTCAATGTGAATGGATTGTGATTGTCAAGCTTGTACTAAGGCAGTGTGTCAAATGGTGTTCTTGTTAAATCTGTGTTCAAGGCCGGTTCACGTATCATTGTTAAAATTGTATTTATGATGTGGGAAATGGCCTACAATAATATTGGGTGTCCATAGTAGCTTCCAATTAATCACTATGTGACGAAGTTATTAAGTAAAGAAAAGGAAATTATATATATATTTGGTGACCTTAGTAAATCAGGTGCACTTAATATATATATATTTGGTCGATATCGTAATTAACCTTCAAGTGAAGGTTGTTGCGATTGGTCAAATTAAGAAATGTTGGTCAAACGATAGTAAGAGTGGTCAATCCTGGTCAAACAAGGAAAGGTTAGTCAAAGTTGGTCAACTACTGGTCAAACCAGGAAAAGTTGGTTTAGACGATATGTTAATCGTCGAGATTTTGTATAATTGTTCAAAAGATATTAACTATCGAAATGTCGGAATCTAGGACTCCAGTTACCCGAGGAACAGAAGGTTCGCAACTCTCGGAGTACGTGAGAAAAGGCATCGGAATCCAGGTAGGGATTCAGGACTCTCCTCGGTTGGTGATTTTCTTATATATTGTTATTAAATGATGCATGTTAGTTGGTATGGTTTGGTTATGTTCAAATGCAATGCATACTAACCAAACCATGGGAGAAATGTGATGGCTTGAGAGCGAAGGGTGGCTCTGACTTCCTTGGGTTTGGTCCCCAAAACCTCCGGAGGGTTAGTTACACCGGTCGGACGATGAGCGATCACAATGACGACCCGATCCGTGTGTGTAGCTAGGTAGCTAGCGGACGCTCTCGCTATGCTTACCTGGTGATAAAGTAAATTGAGGTAAGGTCGTGTAGTGGGTCTATGGGACCGGTCATCTAGTAAGATTAAGCGCGCGTATTCAATTTAGTATCATGCATCGTGTCACGCCTCTGATTTTACATACATGAAAATTGATATATATAATCCCATAATTATACATGCGTGAACGTTCAGTCATCAATACCAAAATACCTGAAAACTTTTTCCCTTTAAAACCAAGTACCTACTGATGCCCTGAACCCTTAAAGTTAATATACACTCGCTCCATAGAGTTATATATTACACAAGCTTACGAATTAAATTGTCAACAACAAAATAAAACGTAAATACTCCTTAGAGATCACTAAAAGCGGAAGTCTTAATAACGGTAAAGTCACAAAATTGTCTTCCTACCGTAAAGCTGCTAGCTCGCTGCCTCAGCTTCAGCCACAATTACCCTGACCTGCAGGATTAACCCCTACACCGTTTGAATGGTGTACCGGGTTGCCACACAACAAACCCGGTAAGCTTTTGCAAGCCCGTATGAGTAACTCAAAACTACACATGCACAACTCGCCTAACGAGGAAACCCATTAACTCGTAAAAAGGAACACACACCCTGTTTTCCCAAAACAACACATTCTTTTCCCAAAAGAAACGAATACAAGTCACTCCGTGACAAAGTCATATTCATTGAAAACTCTAACAATTCAATATGCATTTCCCAAAAATCACAATAAAGGTCACACCGTGACCAAATCATATAAATTAAAACTCTGATAATTAAATATGATACACAAGTCCTCCCAGGACAATTAAAACAAAGAATCCCCGAAACTCCCTTTTAAAAACACATTCCCAAATCAACACAAGTCACCCCGTGACAAAATCATAATAATTGAAACTCTGACAATTTAATATGATAAACAAGTCCTCCCAGGACATTTAAAAGAAAGAATCCCCGAAACTCCCTTTTAAAAACACATTCCCAAATCAACATAAGTCACCCCGTGACAAAATCATAATAATTGAAACTCTAACAATTTAATATGATAAACAAGTCCTCCCAGGACATTTAAAAAAAGAATCCCCGAATCTCCCTTTTAAAAACACGTACTCATGAGCATCAGATAGCTCCCCACTACCCCCATGATGTACCATGACAATAGATAGAGCTCTAACTGATCATATCCACAAACCCGGCCAAAGGCGTGAAGTCCCGATATATATGCCTGAGGTCACTCCCAGCAACCCCAAATCCTCGGACCTCTCCGGTCGTCAGATCAAAACCTTTCAAAATGGTCACTCAAGACCCAAAAGTTACTCAACTCACACAAAAGGAGATGTCACCCCGTGACCTCCAATCATCAGACCTCCCCGGTCATCAGATCAAAACCTTAAATCAAACTGAAAGGAGAAATCACAACCTGTGACTCTCAGATCTTCCAACCCTCGGTCGTCGGATCTAAACGTTGAATCAAACTGAAAGGAGAAATCACAACCTGTGACTCTCAGATCTTCCGACCCTCGGTCGTCGGATCAAAACGTTAAATCAAACTAAAAGGAGAAATCACAACCTGTGACTCTCAAATCTTCCGACCTCAGGTCGTTAGATCAAAACGTTAAATCAAATTGAAAGGAGAAATCACAACCTGTGACTCTCAGATCTTCCGAACCCCGGTCGTTAGATCAAAACATTCCAATCACATCAAGCAACTCACACCAAATCTTGACACTTTTCAAAACAATAGAAATTCCCAATTCCCACAAAATGTTTCCCGAAAAGTCAAGCCCCAAAACAATAGAATGAAACCCATCAATACCTATTGCTTCAATTCACTCATCAACCCACAAGAATATACATGTTCCACGTAAATATATATATACATGGTTATTCACTCAGGAATGACACTAATACCAACTATAGTTTGCAGTTAACTAAATAACTCTCAAAACAATAAGGTTAACCCGTTCGTGAATGAACTTCCTGAGATTACTCACCTTGAAACTCCCGCTGCGTCTTCAATACGGAACAAGGCAGCCAATCCACAAAATAGCCGTCCAATTACTTCGTCAAGTACCTAATCACATACGGTTCCAACTTAGTAACGATTCATATTTGATTTAAGTTCGAAACCCCTGTTTTGAACTAAAATCTCCAAAGTGGCGCCAATCGAGGCAAAACCACATCCGAGACCTTCAAAGTCTCTGGAATACGTCCACGATCGATGTGACCAAACCACAAGTCGATCGGACGCTCGAATCCTCACGGATCGAATAAATCGATCGGTATGAAACTGCAAAAATCATAACAATTCCATACGAACTCCAAAATTTGCATATTATATATCGAAACGCTCGTATCAACAAGTAGAACATATATAATATCAAAAAAGTTCCTTAAGTGGCCGGAACACAGCCGGAACGCCGCCACAAGCAGTGGCGCACCGCTGCCGGCCAAAACTCAATATTTCACAAAACTCCCAACATCAAAGTTCTTCATCTAAGCATGCTTATGAACTTTCATAACTAGCTCGAAGTCAGAAAACAAGTATAAAGGGTCGAAAATTACCTCACAAGCCGGGAACAGTAATCCAGACTGAGTTGAACCAAGTTTTACGTGAATCGATCCAAACAACCACCAAGGATCGATCAAGGAGGCTACTCTGAGCTCAACCAAGAAGACTTGAAGCCTCGCAAACGTCGGAACAAGGATTTCCGACCGGGTCCGAAATCCTCAAACTGCACCGCCTTGCAGCGCCGCCGTGGAGGAGAATCGGCGCTAGAGGAAACCAAAGGGATGACCAGACGGAGGAGACGATCCTATCTGGAAAATTTCGTCGCCGGAGACCGCCGCAGTTCACCGGAAAAGCCGGGTCGGATCGTCCTGGTTTGGGTCGAGTCAGCTGGATATCTGCGATTCTGAAGGTGCAGCCGAGAGAGAAGAGAGAGAAAGAGATATTCCGGAAATGGAAATAATGAAAATAGTAAGTTTCTCCTTCGGGAAACTTCTATTTATACCAAAATGGAAATTCCTTCCAATGGCCATAACTTTCTCATACAAACTCCGATTCTCACGTTCTACATATCCACGAACTCGTATCGACGCGCTCTACAACTTTCGTGAAGGAAGTTTTTGGAGAATCCCAAAGTATCAAAAGGCAACCTTGAACCCCCCCTAAAGTCATACTTTTCAAATAATTAATTCGTCCAAAACACTTCCGCTCCGTCCACGAGCCACGAAACCGTCCAACAACCATAAATAGGATTCCGGAAATTCCTCGGAAAATAATTACGAATTTTTGGGGCATCACACATCGATTTTCAAGTCAAAAAGCATTTTTATAACGTTTGTCGTTCTTTTAAATACTTGGTTTAAGCATGTTTTCATACTGGAGCTCCAAAATCTATTTATCGGTTTCAAACCTAGTCGAGTTAGAGTTCCTATTGAGCAACGAGGACGAAAGCTCACCCCTATAACAGTATGAATGCAGGTACTGTGCACTGGTGACTGGACAGTAGCGGGCGGAGCTGGGTGTGCGGAAGCTAGGTAAATCATCGTTTGGATTTAATTTTTAAACTTTCTTTCTCGAACTTTGTGTTTCGAAGCTTGTTGTTATCTAGCCTCATGGTAAATTCAGTTGAATTCTCTTTCATCGAAATCCGTACCTCGTGTGAGCCTTTATCCAAGTTCTGGACGAATGAAATAGATTTTAGCAATTCAAGTTTTTACCTCAAAAATATTTCTAGCTTCCGCTGTGTTTTCCAAAAAGTTTTTCAAACAAAATGCCTAGCGGTTCTCTAGGATGTAAATCGAGCATTTGGTTTATGTTTTAGAGATTCGCAGCACTGTGACGTGCTTAAGCTGGTGAGGTGCTGCTTGGGGCATTACATCTCCTCTCTTCTGGCGCCACTAATTGAGATCACTAGTCCATCCTCTCTCTACTAATGTCTCCAACAACATAACTATTTGAATCAACGGTCATCACATCGACAATTTAATAGTTTTCCGAGAATCCATAAGTCACAACCAAATTACGGTCTAACCCATTTATCCCAAATCACATTTAGTAACTTTCCACCGATGACCATAACATCCATAATTCATAAAAATATAAACAAGGAAAAACATAATTCACGAATAGCATAAAATTTGAAATATTCAACGAAAATTATAAATTAACTATATAAGACACAAATTCGAAATATTTATCTAAAATACCCATCAAACATAAAATCGACACCAAATAGTTGTAGATCATAATTAATGTTCAATTACGATACCCTCGTTGGAGACGAAATAAATTTTTTTTTTTTTTTGAAAGAGGGTCAGTACGGCTGCCTTTAAGCTTTGATTATTAATGAAACTGCATAATACATTGGGGGGGGGGGGGGGACATGAAACCTGAACCCTAAATTACAATAAGCATAGAGAGAATATCCCGAGATAATAACGAGATTCTCAATAAAAACTATGTATTCCAACAAGCACCAATTAGCGAAAAGTCTACATTGGGCTACTCTATTCGCTTTTCAAAGGTGGTGACATACCGGAAAGTAAAACCTTACTCGAAGCCATAATGTACTAATAAAATCATCTTTCCCACTATGTTGCCACCGGAAACCACATCCGGTGACACGTAGAGACGAAATAATATTTAACTATATTCACATTCGAACGATACCCCGAAATTTCCTAATTCAATAGCTCGCCATAAGTCTCAATAATCCGAAATCGCATCGGAACTGGCATCAAACTTGAAGGGTTTCATAAACTCAATATTTCTAACATGCTCATGAAAATCACAACGTTCCAATGGTCAGATCATCATGAATTCATATTCCTATTGATCCTAAAGTTCAAAGTATTCTTACCAAATTATATTCACATGCTCATATCATTATTCTCTACGTAATGGGGTAAAACAATAGTCAAGAAGTGGTAGCACGTGGCCCCACACGCCACCACTCTGATTACCTAATTGTCCTGCAAAACCTATGCCAACAGAATCTTCGCAACACACCCAACCATTCCTTGAACTACGACAAATTCAGAAAACAAGTCAATCGGCCGGAAATTACCTCGCAAGTTCAAAAATTTCTAGGCTTCGATTCTTCCCCCTCCAGTTGAATTGAGATGCAAGGTGGGTACTAGGAGAATTAGTGTGAAGAGAGCTCTAAGACCTAGTTGATTCCACATCCGGAAGTCGTCGGAAAATGGCGATCGAATCTGGTCGGCTAGTTAGACACCATGAGGTGGAAACGACCTCGATTCTCCATCCCCAGCTCAAATTGATCTAAGCAATCACCAAGGTTGAAGAGAGGAGGAGGAGATAGTCATTTTTCGTTCAGTGGTAGGTCCGGCAGCGACTAGATGGTGGAGAACTAGGCAAGTTTCTAAGGTCGGGTCGACCCGGAAAACTAGCTGAAACTCCAACGAAATTCTTCAAGTTTTACATACCATATCTTACTCATATGAACTCTGATTTTAGTGTGCCACATGTCCACGAACACGGCTTGATGTCCTCTACAACTTCCATGAAGAAAATTTTCTCAGATAACAAACGAAACAAAAAGTCAACTTTTTGGTGCCCCTAAAAGTACCAAAACAAAGTTAAAATGAAAGTAATTTTTGTTTACAGTCCGAATGACTGGTAAATTGGTAAGTTGAGGAACGGGATGTAACACTTAACTTTTTTGTGACAAAATACAAGACTATCCATGGATATTTAGACTCGGTTTATCACCCAACTACAAGCTCTAGGCCTCTAGTGTGAGATTTTGAACTTATAAGTCTGCTCGCCTAAGCGACAATTTTTAAGGGGTTATGAAGAACAATGATATGATGGTTGAAAATAAATGCACAGATTTAAGTTATTATAATTATAGCTTTTAAATTTACATGTAGTTAAGATGCACTTGTCTCTTGGACTCCCTTGAAACCATCTCTTAAGTGAGCATACAAGATTGTTGAACCTATAAATTGTAATCAACAATAAACTCTAATAACAAACAGACATATACTACATATGGGAATGGCAGTTTCAAAAGCTAATTAACAAAACAGAGTAAATATCTACAAAATTGTTAAAAACTTTAACAAATATTTACAACTTTAACTTCCAAACAAATCTTCTACAAAACCTCATTAACAACTCAAGCTAGCTTTTTACAGTATTGTTGGGGACATCATTGAGTATGAAAGTGTATGCAATTTACAAATGATGTGCCCTACTCCCAAGTATAGGAGGTCAAGTTTTAGTAAAGGAAAAAAGTAAAGAGTATCGTACCCAAGGGATTGAGTAACTCTACCCTAGCTAGATCACTGTGAAAAAAAACTTAGAAAACACATGTAAAGTCTACCTTTTTACAAGTTCACAACCTTAGCCCTTTGGAAGCTAAAAATCATGAGGATGGTATTAACAATTGTGGTGGTGAGCGGCTTGGTTGATTTTAATTTGAATAAAGAAAATTAAGTTGCATAAAATAAAATAAACAAATAAAAATGTAGAGACTAAATCAATGAGAAGAATAGAGACTTAGGCATCGCACCTAACCTTACTCATGCACAAAATGTAACCCATATTTAATGTAATAACATGCTTTGATATATTTCCCCTTAGTACTTTGATGAATCTACCAAGAAACCAACTAGTCATGCAATTTAACAATCTCTTTCGAAGCAAAACTAAATTACACAATCTTTATACCATTCAAATCTTCCGGATCCTAAATGACCTATGGTGCCATGAGCCTAAATTCTTCCGGAACCTAAACTCACAACATCATGCTTTAATTTCAAGGTAAGAAATTCAAGCAACTTAGTTCTTCCCGTAGGAATAAGCTAAGCCACCACCTATTTAACTACACATGCTCACGGAATCAAGAGTTTATCAAGTTCATGTTTCCAATTCATTAATTTCCTAAAGCATACTTCTAGGTGATAAATCTATAAACACACTTAGGATACATGAAAGTATAGTAGCCAAAAGATTCAAAACATGCATAAACATCAAACAACATGGAAATTTACATTATTTGCACAAAAGTTTGCCCTAGCCTCAAATCCAACTACTCACAACACATGTTATTAATACAAGCCATGAACATCAAATTAAAGAGAGAAGGAAGATAAAAGAGAAGAACTACCCAACCTCCTACCTAGCTCTCAAAGATGTCAAATGATAGAGAATTGCTTCAAGGTATGGGATTTTCGGTTTTACAACCCAAAACACCATACGCATCCACAAAACTCAAGAACAAAGAAGAACAAAGGCTTGGATGTGTGAAAGCAAGTGTTGTGATTGATTTAGAGTGTGTAGTAACTTCGGTTTTGGTGAAACCCAAGTGCCTACACACCTATTTCTCACACAAAATCAAAGAGATTTTGATGCTCCAAAATGAGGGAGCCAAGGGGATGCACGGTTTTGGGGAGATAGAATGGGCTATTTAAAGGCTAAGGCAATTCAAATCAAGGGTGGAGATCAAAAGGAATGAAGGGCTAGATGTGATTAACAAATGTGTAAACACAAAATGTGGATATAATTTTTAATTCCACATAGAAATGACCTAGAAAGGCCATAGATATTTTGGTAGAGGAGAAAAATTAAGGGTGGAAATGTCATTGTGTAGGGGAACAAGGTAATAAATAGTGATAAAGGTATAAGGTGTAAGAATTGGACCATTTGTCATCTTTCAACTTTTGAATTTCAAAATAACCTAAACCTAAAGTCTCTAACCCTAACTAGCTCTTTCCTATCCTCCACATATGTTTTTGTCCAGCCAACTTGGCCGAAAATGTCCGAAATCCGGTGTTGACCACCGTTGACCCATTTTTTGTCCGTTTGCTCACTTTCTTCTCCTTTCTTCTTTCAATTGAATCTCCAACGAGAGTTCATAATTGTCCTTTGACTTCTTCATACCAAATGTTCCTCCATAAGTGTAGATCATCCAAGTAAAATTTCAGAGCTTAGTTCGCTGTGGTTTGGCAGGAAATGCTGCCGGAATCCTTACAGGTCCGGTTTTGCAGTTTTCGTCTTTTAGTCAGAAATTTGTGCCGATTGTTTGAAGGCCTTCCACTCCGAACTAGCTCTTGCACTCTTCATACGAAATGATCCTTAGGATTTCTAGAATGTATATGAATAGTTTCAACTCATTTGAAGTTCATTTGGTCAGTCTACCGCTCCTCCTTCCTTGCCTAGCTCGGTTTCTCCTAACTGGAGTAGGAAAATGTGCTAAAGTTGAGTTTTTAGTGCATTTCCAAGCTTCTCCATCATTTCCTAACATGATAAGGAAATCATAATAAATATATATAAATAAACACAAAGGTTAAGCAAAAATGCAAGATTAGGGGAATAATTACTAGGTAATTATGGACCTAACAAGTATCATACATTATGTTACATTACCACTATAGGTTTGGTCTAGGCTTCATCACATGATTCAAAAGACCTGCTAAAGAGAATGACTCTTATAGATTCATCATTCATTGCATTGGGTCGCTAGTGTCACTATTTGCAAGGTAGTGCTAATTGTATAGCTAAAAAAAATATTAAGTAAACAATCTATTTTTGATAAGGAAAGGACTACAAAACAACTAGTACCACATATAGGAGCCTCTAAGGTGTCTAAGTTGAGCATATTATATTGAGCACCACCAGTCGTGGGATGAGGAAGATTCTGATTTCAAACACGACTTGCACCAAAATTATGATCCATGTATGCCAAGGAATCAAAAACAAAGTTGGTTTTTTTCTAAACGTGCTTAAGTTTGATATCTTCAAAACACGTTGCTAGTTTCCTGATATCTCCAATGACTAAATTGAGTTTCCAAGGGATAAAATATTTACCCATGACACAATTAATAAGAGTATGGAATCACCTTCCATTTAAAGTTTTTTGATACCATTTTGAAAAGCTTAACAAATACCGTCACAAAGAGCAAGACTTTTAGAGAGCAAGAATTTAGTAGTACAGTAGTACCTAGGTTTTCTGTCCCTACTCTATGTTATAAGAATCCATTATTTATAAAAATTACAAATTTGGCATGAGGAACCAAGCTCTTCTGCAATGTAGAGGCTTGCAGTTTTAGATTTTCAGTGAATTTCTTAAAATTCGATCTCTTCCTTCTAAAAAGTGTCAGCTAATTCTCTTTTAGATACTAGTCTTGCCCACATACGCTATGCATAATGAAAAGCAAGTCTATGGTTTTGATTTTTTTCTCTTTAAAATTAAAGGAGAGGAATATGGGAAAGTTATCTACAAATGAGAGTAATGGGAAGTTATCCACATATGTGAGTAATGAGAAGTTAGTGATCTACGTACAAATTGGGTTAGTGGGAAAATATCTACATATGAGTAGTTATCAAATATATATATATTTTTTTCTTTTAATAGGATACTAGCAGGTAGCAGTCGTTTCTCTCTCTAAAAAAAAAAAATAATAACAACAACAACAACACCTAGGGTTAGGGCTTCCGTGCAATCTTCAACTGAATCATCATATATGTTGTTGATGCCATGGCTGTCTGTCTTGCTTCTTCTCTTGCGATTGTAGAGGGTATGAAGCATGTTGATTTGTGTCAAACAGAAGGTAAGAGTTTAAGGCAACCCAATGTCTTCATGGTTAGAAACCTTCTCACTGCAAGGGGCTTCAAGATTTCGATCTTTTTTTTGGGAATGTACATTCCTTAGTGCTTTACGGGTAATGGTACTCTTCGTGTTGAGGAGGCAGACAGACAACAAGTATTGTTCACCTTCTCGGATCAGTTAGATCGGGTCTTAATTTAGGAGGGTGCCATGCAGTTTTAATCGAGCCTCGGTGGCTTTATCTTAGTATGATGACGTGTCTTCGGTGGAGGAGGTGTCGCTTGTGAAGTCATCACATTAGATTGTTCTGCAAGCGATACTAGGGATACTACTTAATTTCATATTAGAGAGGATTATGTCGGGTACACATTGGTGGTTTGTGGAGATTGATAGGCCAAGGTTGTGTGCCGGGAAGTAACGTAGCCGCTGTCCTTCCAAAGGCGGTATTGGGTAGCGGACAAGGTGGAGTTCCTGTTTAAATTTAGGTATGAGAAGCTCTTCAGTCGATGTAGTGTGTGTGGTCTAGTCACGCACATAGGCCTATTTTTTCAAATCCAAATTCTAAATAGTATGCGGAGAAGTTGCTGCACAACCCAGCTTATCTCATTCAGAAGCCGCGGTGAAAAGTGACTCATAAGACCGGCCTCAAATTTCACCCTAAAATTCGAGGTAGTCATGTGGGACATACCTTAATAATAACTCTACTGCAAATTTAACAGAATCACCCAAAACCTGTAGAAAAACAATTTACACTTCTAAAATCAACCACCATCCTCAACTCTTAGACCTTACATGCCATAATCACGACTAACTTCATAAATACACCATACTCCATAACAAGTATGACAAGTCCGAAACTTCCACAATAGTCAACTGAATATCCGAAATTTAACATATCTCTAAATACACAAATACAACTCTCAAGTTTTAAAACATTAATCTCATAGGTTATCAGAGCAATCTAAAAGAGGAAAGTGAAATCAAGGTCAGGGCCGGTCTTGAGGTTCTTGATGCCCAGGGCGAAATTTTTTTTGGTGCCTAGAGCTTGTCTGGAGATTTTTTGTATTTTTTTTATGACGATTCTGAGAAAAACCAAGCAACCTAACTTCTAATATTCATAATGTCAAAATTGAAAAACACCCAATACCTATTTTGATAAATACCTCAACCTACATCATGGAATGTCAAAAAATTTGTTTAAGCACCGTAGAAGAACAAAAAAATAGAAAGAAGAAAGATTAGGAGATGAAAAACAGAGAGGAGAAAGATTGGAGGCACCAATTATGAAAATGAATTGAGGGATTGAATAACCATTGAAACCCTAACTTTAAAAAGAAATTTGTTTGATTTCAACGTTTTGGAAAGAGTGAGAGACTCTGCTATAATGATGCTTGACTTTTTGCAGTTCTCAAGGACTTGAAGAGTCGAAGAAGAAGAAAAAGACAAAAAAACACACAGCTAGTGCGTCTAGAATTTGAAAATAGAAGTTTTTTTTTTTTTACATTCCGCTACATATTATTGTAGATTATATATATATATATATATATATATATATAAAATATTGGTGCCCCACCTTCCCTTGGGCCCTGGGCTGTTGGCAAGGCTGCCCTTGGGCAAGGCCGGGCCTGATCAAGGTACATGTAGGTAAAAAGTAATCTACAATAAAAAAAAATGCAACAACAGCTAATGCTATGCCTCAACTCTTATTATGCCAAACTACCTAATCTGCATACTGGGCAGTTGAAACTAGGGCTGTCAATGGGTCGTGTCGGGTTGGGTTCGTGTCGGGTTAAGGTATTTATCGTGTTGCAAGATACAAACCCAAACCCAACCCATTTAAAAATCGTGTCAAAAATTTAAACCCAAACCCAACCCATTTATTAAACGGGTTACCCGTTTCCAACCCGCTTAACCCATTTAATAAATAGGTTGTGTTGTGTTTGACAAAATGACTCATTTAAGGGTTAACAATGCGACCCATTTAACAAAAAAAATGCATAAATTGATTAAATTCGCTAAAAACTCCACAAGACGAAGAATATAAATAATTATATATAATTCATAAATAATTAAATCCAATAATTATAAAGAAAAATATTTCAAATTGTCTAATCCTATGATCAAATACTCCCAACGTCTAAAATTTCAGGATAAAATATAGCATAATCGGGTTATACGGGTTCACTTCGTGTTGGCGGGTTGACCCGTGGCCGACCCATTTATTAAATGGGTCATGGCGGGTTGACCCGTGGCTGACCCGCTTTTTAATCGTGCGGGTTCAACCCGCTTTATTTCGTGCGGGTTTCGAGTCGTGTTATCGGGTCGTGTCGGAATTGACAGCCCTAGTTGAAACCGAATGGCTAAGGGAAAGTATTTGAAAAAAAAAAAAACATTAGTGTGAGTGGAAAAATAATAATTCAAAATAAAACGAAATCGGGAGCTTAATACTTTCCCACTTGTACGTTTATAAAATCAATCATGCATGCAAGTGCTTATAAAACCTTTCTTAGAATAAAAATCTCGTGAAAATAGACTAGCGATTAAAATAAAAAAAGCAAGAAGCAAGAAGCAACAAGCATGCAAGTGAGCCTCCCAGGCTTGGGTAACAGCCTCCTTGGCTAAAAGGCACTCCCATACTCCCTTACCTTCATCACACCACCAAGGCATATAGGTTACTGAGCTTTCGTGATACTGCCACTAAGACGGTACCATATCACCACAAAGACGGAAATGGTTTCCGTGATTCCACCATAAAGGTAGTAGTCACATCGCATAAAAATGTGGAAAAAGAACAACATGCTAGCATGGTAATAATAATCGCAATCAAGTATGGCAATGAAAATCATATGAATACAAAGATCAACAAGGCTTCCTCAAAATCTCTCAATAAACAATAAACAATAATCGCAAAGAAAGACATGAGTACGATTCCCAATAGCACTCGAAAATTCACATAACAATTTCATATAGTAAAACCATTTCCGAAAATCATAGCCAAATATCCAATCAATAAACTAATCTCAAATCATATTTTGAAACCAAATCATATACTAAAAAAAAATGATATTTACGAAAAATCATTGCATGCATATTTATTTAAAATGAAATGTCCACTCATAGTATAAAGATAACGTAGCCAAGTGTAGGGATCCTCGTCAAGCGATGACCTAGTGTCCTGTACACAATTGTAATTCGTAAATGATAATTTGAAAATTTAAAAGTTAAATATGACTCTAAAACAAAACCCGAAAACTCCTCGCACAAATAATTCATCGAATAATCAAAATCACATCATATTTGACTCAAACTTCAAGAGTTTCACCATCTTAATTATTCTAACTAAGGTTAGCCTCAGTACTAAACTAAGTCTTGTTTTCCTGAAATCGATTGTCAAACTGACTTCTGTCGGTATAAGATTTTTCAACCCTTTACAATCCGATATAGTCGGTATACCGACTATCAGTAACTGAGATTTCGGTTGGGTATCAGTCGATTTTGAGAGATTTGTAGCTTGAGCGGTGGATCTGCTTCTCTCACTGGATTCTTCCCCAGGAGGTAGAAAAGTATCGGCTGTCAAAGTCGACAAAGCTCTGGAAACTCAAATACAAAGCCGTAAGGGTGATCAAGAAGAGGCCCGCTCGATCTTGAACTTTCCTGGTGTCAACGGGAATAACTCATCTTCTAATTGCAGCGAAGACAACATCCTTCTCTGATTATTCATAATCGGGGAAACTCTAGTTTGTTTCTGATTTTTTTCTTTCATGGAGATGAGGATGATCTGAATTTGAAGATGCTAATTTGATGATGCTGATGATGATGGAGGAAAGTAGGAGAGATAGAAAAATAAGAAATAAGAAGAAAAGGAAGATGAAGGAACTCGAAGAAAGAAAAGGAAGATGAAAAAAGGGAGAAGAATCTAATGGAAGATGAAAGATGAGGAGGGAGGAAATAAATGGCTTTTGAATATTATGGAACAAGATGAGGGCTTTTTGTTTTGTTTTAGTTCTATAGCTTAAGAAGTAAATAAATATAAAATTTGTAGTATATCTATTGAGAGTAGCTCCTGCTCTAGTGGTTGAGAGTTGAGTTGTTATTTAAGAGGTTATGGGTTCGACTCTAGCCTCTGATCAAATTTTATCTATTTTGTATGTTATTTCTGTTTCCAAGCCCTACCAAGAGCATGTAATGTCAGGGTCTGGAATCACGAGTCTGAGATATCTTCTTTGTTTTGCCCTCACTATCTGTTCAAAATCACAAAAGTCAGGAGAGAGACCGGGTTTGCCTGCTTAAAACTTTCTGATGTTTAAGTCAGTAATGGTTGACAATATTGAGAAGAGAATTAGATTAGAGAACTTACGTGGAAGGTTTTTACCCTTATATAGGCAGTAGAAGGATGTTCATCCGTGTCCATTTCTGATGTGGGAGAGATTTCCCCCTTTGGGGCGAAGTGATACTAGGCCCGGGCTAGCTGAGTTGCTGCTACTGTTGCGACATTGGTGTCAAACGAACAACCACAATGAGCCAAATAACAAAGTTTAATTTTTAGCCTAGTGGGCTGAAATTACCTTGAAAAAAAATCGGAATCCAAAATCTTCAAAGCGTCGATTCTCCTTCCTCACTTGACTCGTCCCAAGCCGTTTAGAGGGATTGAAGTGCATGGAACAAGCTTCAAAACCCAGGTGGTCTCACCCCAAACGGTGGCTGGAGTTGGGAGTTCTGGCTATTTTCAGGTGACTCGTCCCAAGCCGTTTAGAGGGATTGAAGTGCATGGAACAAGCTTCAAAACCCAGGTGGTCTCACCCCAAACGGTGGCTGGAGTTGGGAGTTCTGGCTATTTTCAGGTTGCTGTGATTCACGAGCGGAGAGGCTAATCGAATGGGACCGGTGCCGCAATGAGTGGTGGTTAGACGATGATGAAATAGGTGGGTCAGCGTCTCGGATCGGGTCGAGCTAGAGAGAATTTGACCTAGGATTTGGGTAAAAATCTTTAAGTGGAAAAATGCTCTATTTATACTAGAAGAATTTTTAAGAACAGTACATGAGGTTTGGGCCACTGAGAATTAAGGTTAATATATTTTACAAAACTTCCAAATGGTGCCTGGGGTTCAAGACCGTACCCAACATAAATACACACAATTAGTTTCTTTGTTACTTTGCGTGATTTCCATCAATTTTTCAAGCGCAAATCCGTCTCTTCAATGATTGTGAAAAAAGAGAAAAAGAAAAAACTAGTCAGACCTAATCCTGTTTTCCATGGATGGCAGCGGCTGAGGCGAGCATCCATAAACTGATTGGGGATGATCAGTGGAGGCGCAGAATGATTACAACATTATTCACATAGCCTAGCTGAGGTTTAGCTCAAAATGATTACAACCCATCAATTATAAACAAACAAGTACATAACCTATTTCAATTGATGAAAACACAAATCTTGGAAGAAGATTTGCTCCCAGTTCTAGAGAGCTTCAAGCCATATTGGTGTGGTGGGTCTGGTTGAGCCCAATTTGGCTGGTGAAAGCAGAGCAGCATCAAATAATCTCTCTTATGAGTCCAGAGAGGAAAGAGATGAGTCTTCTAGTATTTTGGGAAGATGGACCTAGTGCCATTTGAAATATTTGAAGTAGTTTGGAAAGATTCCGAATAATTAAACTTGGGAGAAAATGGAGACTGTCGTTCTCTCTCTCTCTCTCTCTCTCTCTCTCTCTCTCTCTCTCTCTCTCTCTCTCTCTCTCTCAAGGACAGGGCGGCTAAGTTTCCTTAGGTAAGCTTGGAGACTCTCATCCGGCAGCTCCCGTGCCGCACCAGGCTATTAGCCTTGTCGGTAAACGGTGAGTGAGGCCAGGCGGGGATGTTTTGATGGTTGTTTCTCAGCCTGTGCTGTGGCAGTGTGGCTTGGACCTTGACAAGCTTGCAAGCCTGTGGTGGGTCTGCATCTTCTGATCGTTTGGAGGCTCTGGCAGCGGCAGACTAGTGTTATCGGCGTTCTCTTCCCTTGATCGACGGCGGCGACTGGCAGGATGGAGTGAGGTGGGGCTTCGACGAGCTCGTTTTGGATCGGAGTTTTTCGATCTGGTATGGGTGCTTCGGAACCATGCGGGGAGGAGGTGTTTTGGGGGAGGTGGTGCTTCTTGTCAGCGTGCTGGCGATGCTAGCGGGGTGGATGGTCGTCCGACATCTACTCGTGGCGGTGGCTAGGGTCTCATTAACGTGGTGGAGGCGTGGTGGCTGCTGCAACTTGGAGTCTGGCTAGGGTTTGAGTGCTCTTGGGTCTGGGCTTTGCTTTGGGCCCAATTTTATTATTTGTTTGTTATTTTATTTTGGGGAAAAATGCACCAACAGTGTCCGGACACTGAGAGGACTGTCAAAATGATACCTGAACTTACAAAGTTATCAATGTGATACCTGGACTCATATTTTCGTATCAATGTAGTACCTACGACCAAATTCCGTCACGGATCCGTTAACTTTTGCACGTGCAACGCACATGAGGCCGAAAATGAGGGCAAAACGACCGATTTACCCTCAAATTTTTTTTTTTCTTTCTTTATTCTTTTTTATTTATTTATTTCTTTCTTCTTTTTTATTTCTTTCTTTCTTTCTTCTTTTTTATTTATTTCTTTCTTTCTTCTTTTTTATTTCTTTCTTTCTTCTTCTTCTTCGGAGTTCTTCCCCGACGGTGCGAGTACGCCTTATTGTTGGACTGGTGTTGTGCTTAGGTTCTATGTGCTAGGTTCAGTGTTCAATTCATGGTGTTGAGGGCTCCAATGGCGGCCTGGAGAGGTTGTTTCGTTGTGGGAGATGAAGGTAAGTGGGTCGAAGGGCTGAGAGGAGTATGGGATCAGATCCGATCGCCATGGCTGCCGGAGTGGTTGTTTCGTTGTGGGAGATGAAGGTAAGTGAGTCGAAGGGCTGAGAGGAGTATGGGATCAGATCGGATCGCCATGGCTGCCTGAGTGGGATCTGGTTGCCGGTTCGATCTGGTTTGAAGACGGTAACGCACCGGGGGTGACGTTTGGTGGGGGTGGCTCTAGATTGGGTTCAGTGGGCGTTCAATTACGGCGGCGGTGGCTTACAGTGACGGTGGCGGCATTACCAATGGTTTGGACAGGTTGCTGTTTCAATCTTCCATGGCCGCTGCTGTTGGGTCTGGCTACTATTTCGATCTGGTATGCGGATTGTTGGAGAGAGACGCTCTAGGTTGGGTGGGCGGTGTTGGTGGTGGTGCACTTCGGGGCTCATCCTGGATCCAATGCTCGGCCGCTTCTTCGGGGCGCGGACCTCGTGGTCCTCGCCGCAGCTGCTGGTATTGCCACTAATTGAGGCAGACTGCCACCAATCAAGAACATGAACAATTGAGAATATGAACATGAAGAAATGTTAGGTTCATACTAATTGGATTGGGATTTTGATCATGAAAGAGAAGGAGAGTGAGAGGAGAGAGAGAAGAAATAAGAAATTTCTTCTGTTTTTTTTTTTTTTAATAAAAATGTGTAAAAAGACAATTTTACCCTTAAATTTAACTGATCTGTGACGGAATTTGGTCGTAGGTACTACGTTGATACGAAAATATGAGTCCAGGTATCACATTGATAACTTTGTAAGTTCAGGTATCATTTTGACAGTCCTCACAGTGTCCAGACACTGTTGGTGCATTTTTCCCTTTATTTTGTGTAATAATGCTCCATCTTTTACTGGTGGGTGCAGTGGGCCTTGGCCCTGTATACCTTGTTTCTTTGGGTTGTTACAATGTGTCCAAGGGTCAGCACTGATGTACACCAAGAAGGTCTTAGGCGGATGTACTGATTCTTTTGGTGTTATAGCTTCTTATTGATCAAGGCGGAGTAGTCTAGGCTAGTAGTCATTTTAATGTGTAGTCAGTGCACTACTTGAGCAACGAATGTAATGGGTGATCTTCGGATCTCCTAGCTTGACCTTGTATGGTCGTTTGATCTTTTCGATCACAGGAATATATCTTCCTTTCCCCTAAAAAAAAACCTTGGGAAATTTTATTTAAGTTTTATTTTATATATCTTAATTTTTTTTATTAATCGATCGCTTTCAAAAGAAAAGAAATAAGAACTGGTGAATCAGAAACAATTAATTAAGATAATTTATTTATTTATTTTTATATGGAATATACAGGAGCCTTTTCGTTGTTTTATATCATTAAAAAATTGAACAAACTAAAGTTTGTTTTCATAATTTTTGGTATATATATCTTTTTCATTCCGTCGAAAATTGATTTTATGGTATAGACACTTATGACCTCCCCCTCTATGCCTTACGGTAATGATTCCTTTGACATTACGACCTTTACTAAAATGATGCTGTCCATAGATCAAATTATTTCGTGGATTGGATTTCACTTAATTGTCTACAGCTCCATTGCGTGTGTTCTTGTCTGAATTTTTTATAATTTTTTATTTTGAAATATATATAGATATATTAATTAATGGATTTTCAATCCAAATTAAGGCTCCTCTGATATCATTTGAGAATACAAATTTTTGTTGTATCCCAAAAATTTATTTTGATTTGAATCATTAATGGAAATAATAAAATGATTCTGTTGATACATTCGACTAATTAAACGTTTTAGAATTAGTAAACTAGATTTCTTGTCATAACCTACATTATCCAACAAAACGAAGATAATTACTCTTTCAATGAAAAATGGTTTTTTCTTTACCCCTCTCCTTAGATTTTATTTTATACTTACAGATTCTAATTTGTTGGAAAAATAGAGTAAATAAATAGTGCTCTAGATATATCAGAGAAGAAAAATTCTCTTCCGTATTGAGGGATCAGGCATTTATGGAGAGAACAAAATGGTTTATATGATACCATTTCGTGGTAGATCGACAAATTTTTGGGCCGAGCTGGATTTGAACCAGCATAGAGAGGGATGGGGTTTCTCTCGCTTTTGGCCCGGAGGCCCGCACGGCGGGCTATTAGCTCAGTGGTAGAGCGCGCCCTTGATAATTACATCGTTGTGCTTAGGCTGTGAGGGCTCTCAACCACATGGATAGTTCAATGTGCTCATCAGCGCCTAACCCTGAGATGTTGATCATCCAAGGTACATTAACATGGCGTACTTCTCCTGTTCGAACCAGGGTTTGAAAACAAACCTCTCCTCAGGAGGATAGATGGGGCAATTCAAGTGAGATCCAATGTAGATCCAACTTTTTATTCACTAATAGGATCCGGAAAGTTCGGGAGGGACCACCACAGCTCCTCTCTTCTCAAGAATCCATACATCCCTTATCATTATATGGACAGCTATCTCTCGAGCACAGGTTTAGGTTCGGCCTCAATGGAAAAATAAAACAGAGCACCTAACAACGTATCTTCATAGACCAAGAACTACGAGATCGCTCCTTTCATTCTGGAGTGATGGAGGGATCGTACCATTCTAATGCCATCCTTGCCTTCCTCCATTTGCTTCTCTCTCTTTTTTTCAGTTCAAGATTTCAAGTTCAGAACTAAAACCTAGAACCCCATCCTCCAATTTCTCATCAAATTCCTCGCCGTCTTCCTCCTTCTCAGCTTCCATAACCTTCTCCTCTCTGTCCAAAACCACCTTCAGCTTCTTGGTCTCCGGCAGATTCTTCTCATATCGCTTTAATGAGGCTCGAGATGAACATGTGGGATTGGATGTCGATTTGCTGCCATATCTACTCGGCATCAAAGCCATCTATGAGCAACTGATCGAAAGACGTTTTACTTTTGAACGGTTTGAAACTTTGACAAAACCCATATCTCAAAGTGCTTAAATTAAGCTGTTTTGGCTCTTAGAGAGAGAGAGAGAGAGAGAGAGAGAGAGAGAGAGAGAGAGAGAGAGAGAGAGAGAGAGAGAGAGAGAGAGCAACTGATCAAAAGACGTTTTACTTTTGAACGGTTTGAAACTTTGACAAAACCCACATATCTCAAAGTGCTTAAATTAAGCTGTTTTGGCTCAGAGAGAGAGAGAGAGAGAGAGAGAGAGAGAGAGAGAGAGAGAGAGAGAGAGAGAGAGAGAGAGAGAGAGAGAGAGAGAGAGAGAGAGAGAGAGAGAATGGGCTTTAAGAAAAGTTGAAATGGGGAACATGAAAATCGAGAGAAGGATTATTAATGGAGGTAACAACTTGGGTTTGGCTGAAAAAATGTCAAAGGAGATGAGCTGAGTCCTCTTGTGGGTTTGAGACCTGGAGAAGACTAGAACCAGTCGTCTTGCTGTTCTTGGCCGCCATGGGGGAGAGAGAGAGCAAGATGGAGAGGAAGAGACAATACAAAAATACAAATTTTCCCTACTAATGATTCATAGTGGCATGTGCCGTAACGAACTAACTGACGGTATGTACTTATGTTGGGTTGGGTTTTGAATCCTAGACACCATTATGAAGTTTTGTAAAGTATATCAACCTTAATTCTCAGTGGCCCAAACCTCATATACTATTCTTAAAAATTTTCCTTTTATACTAAGGCTTGAAAATGGTAATTTCAGTTTTTAGCCCATAACTTTGGCGTACGAACTCCGATTTAAAGGTGCCACATGTCTATGGATTCAGTTTAACATCCTCTACAACTTTTGTGAAGAAAGTTTTCTCAAAAGACGAATGAAATTAAAAATCAATTTATGGGTATACTAAAAGTTCGAAATGAAGGTAAAAATTAATGATAATTATTGTTTATCGTCCAAATGACTAATAAACCGGTAAATTAAGTTAAATGATGTATCACTGACAATTAGGGAGCTTGAGAAAGCTGACTCGATGGTGGAAACAATGACTGGTAAAAGCAGGTCTAGGATTGATGTAGAGGTCACCATTTTTCTAAAGAAGGTGAAGTTAAGAACCTGTTGCCTGCAGATATGAGGCTAGTAACAAATGACACAAGTGGGCAGTACTAGGTTTTAAATATCGGTATCGTTGTATATATCGGTTCTTTGAAAAAGGGAGATGTCGGAAATATCGGGGATATATCGGGGATACAGGGTAAGAAAATGTCGTTTTTGAAAAAAGTAAATTTATTAGAAATTTAGAACTACATATAAATACATATGAATGTCAACTTCATCTACATCCAAAAAGAGACTCTAGGTGGTTGAAAAGCCGCTCGCTGGTCTACGAAAATGCAATAATCAGACCAAGACATATGACCCATATAGTGCGAATTGTAGTGATGAACATGATAGTTATAGATCTCTTTAGAGCTGCCGACTGTTTCTCCTATAAGGGGATAATAAGGATGAACCCAATTAGATGACTGATCATATACTTCTCCATATTGATTATATCCATAAGCATCATAACCAAATTGATTGTTGCCTTCATGAGATTCATTTGAGATCCCACTGCGCTCTGTGCTTAAACTGATTGAGTCAAAACTTAAGGCAATTGAAGAAACATCAGATGGGGTACTTTGATCATCAGTTGCACCTCTTGTCCTCCTCCCATATCGGGTCTTCTCTTGAGCACCATGGCCAGCTGTTCTCACTCCGTGGTCTTCATCTTGGGTGGTATGATCAAAATTACCTTCACATGTAAATTGGAATCCTCCATCCACAGAAGATTCTCCATAGTCATGTCTTTCACCTCCACCACCTATTCCGCTTCCACCCTTTCCACCATCATCAGAACTATCTGGAGTTGCTGTACGGCTGTACCACCCCACGCATCATCACTATCTGAATTATCTTCTGGGTTTTTAACAACTTCTTCAGATAAGACTCTCTCTACGTTGATTCCAGCATTAGTTGCAGTTTCTACAACTTGTGGAAGAGGTCTTCCAGCTTCATCATCGAGGTGTGCCGGCATAATCCAATCATGAAGTGGATCAATGCCATTATCAAGCAGCTCGCTTGCAACATGAAGTAGATCTATATAGTTGTTTTCATTGACCACATTATTCTTTGCCTATTTATCTCGCAGCCGCAGCTTCATGTTGTAGTAGCAGTATACAAGCTTTTCCAACTTCTGATATGCCAAACGGTTCCTTTGCTTGGTATGAATAATAGCAAATGTACTCCAATTTCTCTCACACGCAGAAGAAGAAGCCGTTTGTGCCAAAATACGCATTGCAATTTTCTGCATGTTTGGTGCAGAATACCCCCATTGTGCCCACCAATCAGCTGTAAAGCTACTACAATGAGTTACTGCTATAGTAGATCAACATTTTCTATTAAAGAAATTATATGTGTGTGTGTGTGTTTTAATGTATACATATACCACAAACCTGTTTTTCTGGTTTCTCTTGTATTTCTTGCTATGGTTGACCCAAATGATTCCTTTGCATCTCTAAAGCATACAATCTGTATTAACCTAAAAAAAAACAGCCATATTTTTACCTCAAATTTTACAGATATTTCTTCACTTTATCGGGGATATATCGTAAATATCTAATATATCGGGGATATTTGACGATGTCGGAGAAATTTCGCAGAAACGGTGAAAGATAAGATATTTACCCCCCTAAATATATCGGTCCGTCGAAAAAAGGAGACATCGGGGGAGATATCGGATATATCGCAGATATTTAAAACCTTGGGCAGTAGCAGTGCAAAGAAGAAAAGGGGAAGGCATGTGGGGAGCTTGACCAAACTCCCTTACTTATGGTACTGCTGGCAAGAAGAGGGCTTTGAAGCTCGAAGGTGGAGTTGAGAAAAAGAAAAAAACAAAGAGGATTTTTTTTTGGCAAAGTTGGATGGTGCGGGAAGAAGCTTGTTGTTGGTTAATTTTATTTTCTTAGGTTATTAAGCCAGTGTCAGTTAGGAGAACTTCTATGAGTTTTTTAAGATGTTTTTACTTTCTAGTTTACTTATTCGTACTACAATTGCGTGATTGGTAAGTGACGGCTAATTAAATGATTTCTTTTACTTAGAATGCGTCCCTTAAAAGTTAGAACTTGGTTTGCATAAGCATACGTAGGTTATTTCGGATTTTATTGCTGAAATTCTTGTTTAAATGTATGTAAATGTTCGCCTTTAACTAATGATTATTCGTGTCTTTACACGTTTATTTTGATCGACAAAATGAGTTCTCTTAATAATAATATAGACTATTGTTCTATTTGGAAGAATCTTTGGAAGTGGACGGAGTTGTTTCCTCGCTAGTGTGGTGTGACTGAAATTCCCATGAAAGTCCCTCCTTAAATTCACTGCAACAGCCCCGTCGCCTTCCCTGCCAAATTCCTATGAAGCATAACGACCTTCCATGAAAGTCCTTCTTAAATTCCCTGCAACAGCCCCATCGCCTTCACTGCCAAATTCCTATAAAGCATAACGACACTGGAAATCTACGGCCTCCCATGAAAGTCCTTAAATTCCCTGCAACAACCCGATCGCCTTCACTACCAATCATGAAGAAACCCAAACTCTGCCCTATCCCCACTGATTCACCTCCCTCACAACAACAACAAGAAGAAGACCCTAAACCCTGCATCCTCCTATTGCCCAACCACATCACAGTCGAGATCTTCTCCAAACTCCCAATCACCACTCTCATCCAATGCCGCTGCGTCTGCAAGTCATGGAGACATTCTCTCTCCGACCCCCACTTCGCCCGATACCTCCTCTCCCTCACGCCCCCTTCGCTTCTCATCAAGCGCTGCCGCAGCTTCTACCTGGTCGAGCCCCACGTCCGAAACGGCGCCGTAATAAAGCTCGCCGAGGACCCTAATGACCTCACCCCTTACCTCGACGTTGTGGGCTCCTGCAACGGCTTACTCGCCGTCAGGTATAACAGTGGTCAGTTCTACATTTCGAATCCAATTCTCGGTGAGTTTTTAACTCTTCCCAGGCCGAGGGGTAGAATCAATTGTTCATTTGTTTGTGGATTTGGGTTTAGTCCTGTGAGTAATGTATATAAGTTGGTTATGGCTTCGATTCCGAGGAAAGGGTCTGAGGGTGAGGTGGAGGTGATGGTTTTGACTGTTGGCTCTGGGATTTGGAGAAGCATTGGCAGCTCTGTATACCCTTGTTGGATTCAGTCATCTGGGGTTTATCTTAATGGAGTTATTCATTGGATTGTTGGAACTGGCAAGCTGAAGCTGAAGCTCGAGAACGCTTTTGTCATTTGTGCATTTGATGTTGAGAGCGAGCATTTCGAGGAGTTACCATTACCGCTTGGTTCATTCCGTGCCGGGAAGGTTGAACTCGAGCTTGGTGTGTTGGGAGGTTGTCTCACTGTAAATGCTTGTTACAAGAATACAATCAGTGTTTGGGTGATGAAGGATTATGGTGTTGCAGAGTCTTGGACCAAAGAGTATGACATTAAAGACAAACTTAGAGGCACATTTCGTGCTCATCCAAATGTACCTCGAGTATTGAGAGTTACAGAGGAGGGGCACGTATTGTTGTTTTTTAAGCATGAGCTGCAGGTTCATAGTCTTGGTAAAAGGGGCCTTGTCAGGCTTGAGGTTGACAGGATGCCATTGGTCGTTCACGGGGCATGTGTTCATAGTCCAAGCTTTGTTTCACTCAAACATGCGATTGCTGGTTAGAGTTCAGAGGTAGTTTATATAAATACCTAGTTAATCATTGTGTCTTTGCAATTTCAAACTTCATAATGATTTTGAATACTGATAGGATGTTTAAGCTGTGTAGTTATGTTTAACTTGGCCAGTCAATTGCAGATTAATTCTTGGCCATTGAATTTTGATTACTACATTTTCCTACATAAAATTATCAAGACATTAGATAAGCCATTCTTACAAGTTGCAAAAAAGAGATTTGTTACACATTATACAATATTCTAGATTGTGGTGGTTATTCGACCTTGCTTGCAAGTATGAGTCAATTGTTTCTATGAAAGGATTGTGTTTATGAGTTGGACATGTATTGAGAAGCCTTTATGATGCTTGATTTATAGTAATATTTTTTGTATGTAGTTAAACTGTGATTACCTTTAATGGGTGAAAGTATATAGGAATTGTACATAGTTCTAAGGGAGAGACCCAGATTCTATTGATCTTATTAAGGTTTGCATGCACGTTTAAGTTTGTGATTTGATTTTGGCCTGCAGTCTGTTGAGTTCTTGTTGGTTTGTAATCTCCTAAAAGTATTGTTGCACTTTTTTTCAGAATAAAACATGCTAGGTAGTTTTATATGATTATTTCTGCATTTTTCATTAAATTCCCTATTAGTGGGAGTGGCTTTTATCTATGGTGTATTCCCCCTGGCTTACCAATATACAGTATGCTGCTTGTTATTTCAATAATGGCACAGTTGTTTTGAATTGAATTTGTGATTCCCTGGATGTGAAATTCACTAGGTTTAGGATAAGTCACAAATACCTTTTCTAGCGCTCGATGTATGGCCTTCTTTGGCTTCTTCTACTTTTGTTAGGTTGTAAATGCTTTACAGCTGGTGCACAAGATCAAGAACTGAAAAATTGAAGGACTGCTGTATACAAACGACAAATATGTAATCAATTTATCTTCTTGCCCAATGGTATCTGATTTCTTAAATTTCTGAACCTGATAAAGCTTAAAACATATCTACTCCTGAATCTAGAAATGAATGACAGCTGAACAATAGGGAATCCACCTTGGAGGGGGTATTAAGCTCTTGAGCTAGGTTAGAGAAAATGATATTGCTTGCTTGAATGTGTTCAGAACAAGTGAATCCTACTGCTTCTAGGGTTCATCTGGCAACTTTTTCAATTGGCATGTTTGACAAGAGTAGTGTTTTGATGTGTCTTTCTCTTTCTATCTTTAGGTTCCTTTTAAATTACCAAAAAATATGTTGCTATTATTTACCAATTTAACTGTTTCCACAGCCCTTACAAGAAAAGATAACTAAATACCTCCGGTAGTGTAGCTTGAAGGTTTTTGTCAGACCTAGTTACGCATTTCATCTTTCCATGTTTTGTGCAATTTGGAAGCCGTTTTTATGACTGATATGATGCTGCTTGTGGGATTCCTTTCAGTTCCAATCTCTAAAGAGTGAGTGTTGTTGACTTGGACACTATTTTAAATTGTCTCAATATTTGTTGGCTGTGTATTGGGGAATGCCTTTCAGCTATTAAGTGTTTATTTATTTATTTTTTTGGAGAAGGATCAAGAAATTTGCTATCAAGTAGTGTGTTATAACATAGAAGCTTTTGTTTCAGTGGCTTTTAGGCTGTGGGGTGAGATAGAAGTTGGGTGCTATTACTGATATAATTGTGGAAACCTGTTGTTATCAGCTTTGTGTGTGTGCTCGGGTAACAGTAGACACTTGATAAAAAAAAGAGGGGAAAATTTCACAAATGGTCACTCAACTATGACTCATTCGACACTTTGGTCACTGAAGTTTCAAATATATAATTTTGGTTACTCAACTATTACACTGTCAATCACTTAAGTCACTTTGTTAATTTTTTTTGACAGTGTAATAGTTGAGTGACCCAAGTGATATATTTGAAACTTCAGTGACCAAAGTGTCGAATGAGTCATAGTTGAGTGGCCATTTGTGGAATTCTTTAAAAAAAAAAAGAGTAGACACCACGTGTGTTTAGTTCTTGTAAAATAAAAATATAGTGATGTGCGAAGGGAACAGGGATGTAAAAGTTTGTATTTCATTTGTTTTTTTATTTTTATTTTTTGTCATTTTGTTGCTGACTATATTTCCCCTAAAGTTTGATTGGCAATTATTTTAGTCTTAGGCTGTATATGCCATTTCTCTTCCAATTTGGTTGATAAAGTGGGTTATCTTTACATTTGATGATAATGATGCAGGGGATATTCAGAAAGAAGCAATTACCATGGGGACATTAATAGGAATTGCACAAGACTAGAAAGGTTTAGAATCGCGATGCCAATCAATTAGGAGAGCAAGCTGATATTAAAGTCAGGTGCTTTAGTAATGTGGGAGAGACTAACGATCGGTTGATGATTTTAGGTGATTGAAAGCATGTTGTCTGTCATTTGGGGGCGATGAACAGTATTTTGAAGATGTCTACTTTGTAACTGGTTTGCAATTATGAGGGGCGAGGCCTTTGCTCCAACTAGGAGTGACTCCTAGATTCAACTAGCATAATGTAGCGAATCTAATTTCTTGATTTTATCAAATTGCTCATAATTATGATTATGTTCTAACTTGGCTCACTGTAATGTTAGTAAAACTCTAGAATTGTTCGAGTAAATTCAAAATATGTGTCTGACCAAAACTCGAGGTTACTTGCTCTAGTTGAAATAGAGTTTATATTAGAGATATTCTCAGAGAATCTTAAGAGATATCCAATCAATGCACGATTATGTTTCCATGTACAATTATATCTTTATGCTTGTAATCCTCTATATAAAGAGACCCCTATTATCAATAAAAGTCTGATTCAATTCTCTCCCAATTCAGTTTTCCTTAAACACGTTATTAGCACGAAGCCCTAACCCTGAAACAAATAGCCAAACCCTGATTCAAGAAGCTAAAAACCTTGAATCCGAATACAAAACCTTGAAGCCTTTTCTGCCTCCACCTCACACCTTGAAGAAATCGATCCCAGGAGTCCAAAACCAGCGGCCCTATCCCAAGAACCGGCCGGAAACCTACCGAACCGACCACCGGAAGCTCCACACAACTCGCAGCAAATATTCCACCGGTTCACCATCTTCCGGACCTCTAATTTCCACCAAATTTTGGTAGCAGAAGCCTCTGGCTCAGAAGTTTCAGGAACCAAAATAAAAAGTCCAAAAACCAGCCTAAAACTTGCTAAACTGGCCGCCTGATCGTTCAGCAGAAATGAAAAGAAGAAGAAAGAAGCAGCCCAGCCCAAAAGGAAGAAGTCAAAGCCCAGCCCACTGACATCAGCTTGCCAAGTCAGCATCTGGACCCACTGCCACATCATCAGCCGGACCCCACTGCCACGTCAGCAACCGGACCCCAATGCCACGTCAGCATACGGTCAACGCCGATCAACCACTTTTCCGGCTATTTTCAGGCGACTATTCCGACCACTTTCCGGCGACTTTTCCGGACATTCAATTTCTCTTCTTTTTCGGGGACTTGCAACATCCCTTCTTCTACCCCCCTTTCTTCATCATAGGGGAGACCAAATTAAGCCGAACTGTGGGGGTTCGTGCTCACTCCAAGCTTGGAGCTTGTAGAGTCCTTCAAACTTAGAGTTTGTTGAGATAAAACAATCGACCGCAAACATTATTGTTTTGATCTATTCCAACCCCTCTTGGAATCGAATTTTTTGGAAGCGACTATGCTCGGAAATTCCTAATTTCTTGGAAGAGACTATGCTCAGAAATTTTATTTGTTTTCATGGTAGCGTTTTTCGCTCTGAAACTAACCCTAATTTCTTGTTCTCTTTTAGGATGAGTAACGTGAATAAATTGGACTTTGCTCCATTGGGAACAACTGGCTCTGAATATCACAGGTGGGTTCGTGATGTCCGCCAGCATCTCAAGGCCGATGGAATCCTGGATACGATTCTCGAGCCTAGCCAGGACGTGCTAACTGTTGAGCAAGCTCAAACTTTGGAAGCAAATAAAGCAGCCTTAGAGGCAAATAAGGCGAAAGCCATCATCCTAATGACTCGTCATATGAATGATTCGCTCCAGTACGAGTGTATGAATGAAGAAGACCCCAGAAGGCTGTGTGTCTCACTCGAAGAAAGATTTGGCAACATCTGTGACTCCTTGCTTCCTGATCTAGAAGTGAGATGGCATAGCCTCCGCTTCTGTGATTTCAAGTCAGTTCTTGACTGTAACTCGGAAGCACTTCGCATTAAATCATTAATGGAATTCTGTGGTAAAGAGATCACAGATCCGATGTTGATTGAGAAGACTCTCTCTACCTTCCCCGTCTCTGCATTGATGGTTGCTAAGAACTATCGAATCAATGTTACTGCAGGACGGATCGCAAGGTTTCATGAGCTTATTAGAGCTATGAATGTCGCTGAAAATCATGACAACATCCTTGTGAAGAACTATAATTCGAGATCCATGGAAACATGGCACATTCCGGAATCCAATTATAGTTGTGCCTCTAAGAGAGGGAGCCAAGAGCTAAACCCTAATCTTAGGGATACTTCTGGATGTTCTGGTCCATATAATCGCTCTACTTGGGAAGGTAACTGCCAAAATAGGCGAACACCGAACCAAAGAGGTAAACGTGGAAAGAGAGAGGGAGGCAACGCCTCTGGCCATGTTGGTGGTGCCACCAACACTAAGAGCCATCTAAATGACGCTTTCAAAGCGCCTCAATCAATGGAGTCTGAGGAAAGAGATGTATGTTCTCGATGTGGAGTATATGGTCATTGGACACACATTTGTAGAGCTCGTGAAGAAATTGTCACCGCCTACAAAGCATATTGTGAAGCAAGAGAAGCTCACGATGTGGAATAAGAAGATCAAGAAGATGATCTAGAGTGAAGGGTTGAAGACTACAAATCTGGCTGGGATCAATAGATCGCCAATTCTGTTTAAGTCTTTATTTTTCCAAGAGATGTAATAGGCAATTGCCATATATTTTTGTAGTAAATGCCAATGGTTTAGTCTTTCTTCAAAGTAAGCTCACCCAAAGTAAGTGTGATGTCTAGGAAGGTTCTGATATTAGTGGTACTTAAGCGAGCCTTGGTCCACCGACATCTCTACTCAACTGGTCACATTTATTTTGGAATTACTAAAAGAAGTTAGATGACTACCATTGTTTTGCATTAGTTAGCATTTTGGACTAGATTTTCTTTGGTCAAAGAGACAATGATGTAACTCTGTTGGCTTATGAATAAAATTTCGAGTTCTTTTCATTATGACTCCATTTTGACTGAGCATATTACTTTGTGACTATGATGGCTGGGCCATCGATATTAATTCAAGGACATGGAATAGCCCAAGTTCCACTTGCCAAATGGCACCTTGATTACTATCACAGAAACTCTCTACGCTCTTAGGGAAAATCTACCCTATAAATAGCTAACGGATTCCATGCGAAAACGCATGTAGAGAACTGAAATGAGTTCCTTTGCAATACCTCTAATGATTGCGAACAAATGTGCATCGTAGAGAAGTTTATGTGTCTCACTAGTGGACCGTATGTCACTACTCGAGCTATTAATCCAATAAAAGTTATGAGAGAAGATCTCTTGGATTTAGACACATATTGTCTTTGTCACGACAGGATAGATCATCCTAGTCACGATATGATGATCCATCTATAAAAGACTTCACATGGACATTCTATCTCTCGAGTGAAATGAAGCATGAATCAAAAGTTGATTCCTGGATTAAGTGTGACAGACACTGCTGAGTAGGGCACCGCCTCCGTCCATCACCAGCCTAGGGCTGGTGTAGTCCTCATCCATGACGCCATGGATGCGTCCATCATGGTGATGGCGCCCCAGGTGATGCTGTAATCATCAACTTGCTTCAAATAGCGTTTCAGACGCTCAGGCCTAACTAAAATTCTTATTGGTTGCTTCTAAAGCCTCTCGCTCGTTTTACAAAGCCCGTTCCTTAGGGAAATTAGGACTGAGACCGTCCTATGCAAAGGATATAAAAATACTCATTCTGTTCTTACATAGAATCTGTAGGGATTCTGTGGACTAGTTCAACCAACTTACGGACGTTTAAATATCTCATGATGTTGGTTAACACGCAAACACGCTGGTCACGTGTTGTGCCATTGTCCACTTGTAAATGCTGCTTATACTACACTCCTAGCAAATATCATATGACAACGAACTCACTCCCTAGATCATCCTATTTCGTCAATTGGACTTGACGATGCTAGACAGTTTACATCCAAGACTTTCGATGGTTATTGCATTGGGACTGATGTTGGACATCACATTCCCATGAACATACCCAAACGGTCTCACGGAAACGACTACGATGGTAATCCGGACATTGGTAATGCGCACCAATCTCCTCATATCCGCTTGGGGTGATGCAATATCACATGCAGCTATGCTAATTCGTCTACGACCCACCGCCACTCAATCTACCTCTGCGTTACAGCTAGTGATTGGGTACAAGTATTGTACTTACACATATTTGAGTGTGCTATTTATGTGCCAATTGCGCCACCACAGCACTCTATGATGGGTCCTCACCGACGAATGAGCAACTACTTTGGATTTGAGACTCCAACAATCGTCCGCCACTTCATGCCCTTACTAGGCGATCTCCTTACCGTAAGATTTGCGGGTTGTCACTTTGATGAAACAGTCTTCTAGTCATTAGGGGGAGATAAGAACACAGATGTTTAGCAGGAATGACAGGAATTGTCGTGGTCTGTCCCCACTATGTCTCATCTCGATCCCTACTAAAGTGACGAGATCACACAAATTGCTGCAAATATGCCTGCAAGGAAGGATGTCCCTACGAGAGGACATAGCGCCACCCTACACGGAGGTAGGCATGGCGCCAGCGCCGATGCGAGTGGCACTCTGGCGTTACAAGTCATGGCCTCAAGTAGGATGCATGGGAGGCCTGTGGGTTCAAAGTATTCTTTTGGCACAACCTAATCCTTGGATCATCGACACTCAAAATCTGTCTCATGAGAATCTTTCGGGTTATGGTTATCGTTGGGGGACGCCTCAACGTCAGAACCTATTCCGTAAAATATAGAGCTCTATGAAACTTTCACTAGTGTACATGAGACGTGGGATAGAAACTCCATCATAATTGATGATGTAGTTGCGCATTTTGTTGCGCATGAGTTTGTTGAGTTTGATGATATCGAACCACGCTCCGTTGATGAATGAATGCCAACGTAGAGAGATTTGGCCTAAATGGAAAGGTCCGATCCAGGTTAAGTTGGATTCTCTAACGAAGAGGAAGGTTTTCGAGCCAATGATGCCAACACCTCCTAACATAAAACCTATTGACTAATGGGTCTTCGTTACAAAACGTGATGAGAAAAAGAGATGGCAATCTCGCCTTATGGTGCAAGGCTTCTCACAAAACGCCCTGGAATCGACGACGATGAGACATCTTCTCTCGTAATGGATGTCATTGCACTCCACTACCCTGTCAGTTTGGTAGTTTCCAAAGAATTGAACGTGCAGCTTACAAATGTAGTCACTACATATCTATATGGGGATCTAGATATGAAATATAGATTCATGGTGAACTTCATTTACCCAAGTCCAGTGGCTATAGACCAAGGAGCGAGTTTACAAAAAGGTTGAAACGCTCACTAAAGTGACTACTTGATTGGGAAGGGATATGCCCACGCGTTTCCATAACAAGTTTCGGATTCTATCACGGTTCATGTTGGACATGATCTTCATTAGAAGCCCTAAAAGAGTTAAGGGAAACCGCTGAACACTTGAAATCCGAGTTTGAGATGAAGGATTTTGGGAGAACACGATTATGTCTCAGTTTGGAACTTGAGCATCGTGTTGATAGATGCTTAGGCATTTTGACAAGGTCAAACCTTCAAGCACCCCCATTATCGTTCATAGTCTTGATCCTGAAAAGTATCGTCTTCGTTTGAAGGATGATAATGAAGATGTACTAGAGGTAGGAGTGCCTTACTTGAGTACAATAGGCGCATTATTGTACTTAGCTCAATGCACAAGACCAGACATCTCATTTGCCATGAACTTGTTAGCTAGATATAGCTCTGCGCCAATGCGACGCCATTAGATTAGTGTGAAAGATATCTTTCGAGACTTGAGATGTATGATTGATATGAGCTTGTTCTTTCCTTACAAAGAGATGATGGATTCGGACCCATCACACACCAGGAATTCCGCCAACACTAGCCTGCGTCCACTATCCCCATCCCAAAACGATATGTATTTTGGAAGGTATTGCTGATGTTGGGTATCTCTCTTACCCACACAAAGGACATTCCCAAAATGGTTAAGTGTTCACCATGGGTAAAGATCGTGATATCTTGGATGTCTACAGAAATAGACCCTAGTCGCTATATCTTCGAACAATGCAAAGATTATTGCTCTTCACAAAGTGGTTCGTGAATGTATATGGATTGGATCCATAATTATGCATGTTCGAACAATTGTGGTTTGAAGTCTACCACAGATGAGACTACAAGCATTTAAGATAATGCTGCTTGTTTTGAATAAAGAAGCAAATGCTACATCAAAAGAGACAACACCGAGCATAATCAGCAACGACAGACTCTCCTCAAGATCAAAGTGAACTAGGTTCGATTTGAGGATAGTGTGGCAGACTTGCTCACTAAGTCATTGCCTAAATTCCACTTTCGAGAAACATGTTGGTAGCATCTTTTGCGGAAGTTATCTGAACTCCCATGACAGTTGTCATCAGGGGAAGATGTCTACATGTATGGTCTCGAAACCTGAAGGGTGTGTTGTGCTCTTTTTCCCTTTTGACCGAAGTTATTTTTGTCCCACAGGGTTTTTGTTACTCGATAAGGTTTTTAATGAGGCAACGAGAGGAGCACCATGTTTGGACGACACAAGGGGGAGTGTTCAAGTAAATCCAGAATATGTGTCTGGCCCAAACTCGAGGTTACTTGCTCTAGTTGAAATAGTGTTTATATTAGAGATATTCTCGGAGAATCTTAGGAGATATCCAATCAATGTACGATTATGTTTCCATGTACAACTCTATCTCTATGCTTGTAATCCTCTATATAAAGAGGCCCTATTATCAATAAAAGTCTGATTCAATTCTCTCCCAATTCAGTTTTCCTTAAACAAGAATGAATATATATATATATATATATATATATATATATATATATATAGAGGCCCGATCACAGGCGGACATCCACACTGTTGCTAAAGTGTGAACGTCGACGTTGCAGCAGCTTCCAGGCAGCGATGGCGGCACGGGGCTTGCCGGATGGAAGCCGGAGGCATCCCAGACCACTTCTGGGCAGCGATCGAGGTCGGAGGAGATCGAAGTTGAAGGATAGTCACCGACGACCTCATCTGCAACTGCAACATTCTGGGCAGGGCTGCAACCAGTCGCCGGCGGCTCCACCACCCGACTGCAGATTGGTCCGTTCGACCCTTGGCCTCGGTCTGGCAAGCCGCGCCGCGCCGTCGAAGTTTGATCGAGGCTGGAGGAGCAACGTCCGCACTTTTTCTGGGTTGCGGACGTCCGCTCTCGAACGGCTCTTTATATATATATATATATGTATGTGTGTGTGTGTGTGTGTGTGTATATATATGTATGTGTGTGTGTGTGTGTGTGTGTGTGTGTGTGTGTGTGTGTGTGTGTGTGTGTGTGTGTGTGTGTATGTATGTGTATATATATATATGTGTGTGTATATATATATATATGTGTATATATATATGTGTGTGTGTGTGTGTGTGTGTGTGTATAGGGATATCTTCATAAGTGGTGTATGAATTTTAGGCATTTCTACACTTTGGTGTACCAACTTTCATAACTATCAGAATGGTATATCAAGTTTGCTCCAATCTTTCATTTTGGTATACGCCGTTAAATTTTCCGTTATCTTTGCAAAAAAAAAAATTTTCCGTTATCTTTCCTTTAGCTTTGTCAGTTATTTTATTTCATTTTTATTTTTTTATAAACATAACGGAAAATTTAACGCGTACACCAAAATGAAAGATTGGAGCAAACTTGATACACCATTCTGATAGTTATGAAAGTTGGTACACCAAAGTGTAGAAATGCCTACAGTTCATACACCATTTATGATGTTTTCCCATATATATATATATATATATATAGATATAGTATAAGTTAGTTAACTGAAGTTACTTTTTGTTAACCATAGTTACCTCTCAATTGTATATATTTGTAAGTTTAGGGACACGGTCCCTTCACATCCATACTTCCCTTTGTATTCATTTGCTCTTTCCTTTTATTGTCCAAACTCTTGTAAACATTTTCGCTATATAAATAATAATTTCCCCCTTTTTTGTAAGTGGTATCAGAGCAAATAGGAAAAAAATTGATAAGTAACTATAAACACACGCGCACGCACACACACAGATATATATATATATATATATATATATATATATAATTTACGGGCTTTTGGTGGGTCCTGCCTATGGGCTGGGCCGGGTTTTAAACCCCTAAACCAAGTCCGGCCCTCTACCTATCGGGCCGAGCCTATCTTGTTTCTATTATTAGTAGTACTATAAATTCTATTTGTGATATGTTACATATGATATCAAAAAATCAAATATTCTTCTATAGATGGGCCCTATATATATATATATATATATATATATATATATATATATATATATATATATATATATAGATGGCCTTTCTAGTGAGGGATCCTTTTTTTTTTAATCTTTTCTTGGGATAGGGCATTTGACCAACTTTTCGATCATATTTTGGCATCTCAACCGTTCTATTTTTAGATCCTAATGTGTAGATAACTTCTGCAAATTTTCAGCCAAATTGATTATCGTTAAGGCATTCAAAATGACAATTTAAGATTATAAGTATGAACGGTTCAAGTTTAACAGATTTGGTCCATCCATTGATTTAATCTAGTTTGATACCTTAACGATCACCGATTTGGCTGAAAATTTGCAGAAATGCTCTATACATTATGACCTAAAAACTAAACAGTTGAGATGATGAAATGTGATGGAAAAGTTGGTCTAATACTATATCCCTAGAAGAAAAAAAACCAAAAAAAAGGGATCCCTTAGTGGAAGGGCCCTAAGGAATATATATATATATATATATATATATATATATATATGTATGTATGTGGAAGTTCTCTCTGGTGCTTAAAACCAGTTCCCAAAAAGCCTAACAACCACCAATTGGTTTAAATGGCTATATAAGGATATGAGCTTCGAGAGACTATAGGTTTTACTATGAAATATGTATGTCAAATCTTTTTATAACAAGATTTAAGCTCTAATAGATGAACAAAGAAGTATGATAATAAGATAACAATAAAAAAGTAATTTACACAGTAAGAACACTTACTAGATGGATATGTACAAGGAAGAAACCTTGATGCTTGAGTTTCCTCAAGCTTCCAAGCTTTGAAGGCTTTATACAAACTAGATCTTGTTTAGGTCTAGCTCTGATACCACTTACACAAAGGGAAAATTTTTATTGATGTAGCGGAAATTTTTACAAGGATTTGGACAAAGAGCAACTAACTATAAGGGGAAGTATGGATGTGAAGGAACCATGTCCCCCAACTTACAACATTACTCTATATATATACTCATCTTCAATGGTCCAGATCAAACGGGGATTTAAAATGGATGATCTAGATGTAGCGGACTGGAAAATTATATTTTAATAAATTTTTGGAATTACCAACTTCCAAAAATCATTAAAAATAGCTCGGGTGTCCGAACTTCCAAAAATTCCTGCAAACACGTAACAACGTCTAGTTTAATTCTACAGACTCAAAAGATAAATTTTAGCAAACCAAAAATTTCAACAATTTTCGAAAGCTATAAATAGTTTAAACTAATCGAAATTCAACTAAAAATAGCTCGAAATTATTTTTCTTTTCAAAAATAGAAAACCAAAATTCCGATATCTCACACATAACACTATATATAGGGGGCTTTATGAAGACTTTTTCACTGCCGCAAAATTTAGAATCAAAGTCACAAACTCATCCCCTTCTTCTCTCAAGTTTTAGGCAATTTTTCCATTCTTCAAAGTTCAAGGCCGTGAAGCATCATCATCTCCATTCAACCATCCTTGTTGTGAGCCACCTTTCAAGTCCACCACCTTTGAAGCTTCTTGCGTCCATGAAGAATCCAAAAGTGTAACCATGAACACCTCTATTTTGTTTTCAGTTTTGATACTTTGTAAAACAATTTCAGATTTGATTTTTGTTTTAATAAATTGGTGTTTGCGATTTCATGTTAGATTGAAGTTTTGATTCTAGATGTTTAGTTTTTGAGTACTATGAAGTATGTTTTAGGTTTGCTATTTCTTCTTGCTCCGAACACGTTTTCCTTTTCCTTTTCAATCATAGTTTTTGCACCATTGCTTGTGGCCAGGGGCCCACTTGGGGTACTTGGGACTGAGGTAGTTTGAGACCACCCTAGAGTTCAAGAGCTCAACAATGGGTGCAAACTTCACACACCTTGGGGTCTTGTATTGGTTAATGGAAGCTCCCAAGCTTATGGCATAGATGATGAGCTTGTCAAAAGTCCCAGCCTGAACAATCTTGATCTCTAGCGGCCCGATCGATTTGTTGGAGACTTTGCCTTGGCGGTACACACTGTTGAGTGACTCCTCAATGACAAAGCAGTAGTCCTCAAACACTGAGGGTGGGATTGGAGTTGAGCCATTTAGGAGAAGCTCCCAGAAAAGCACATAGTGGCCTGGAATTGTTGAAAGTGTCAGCATAGCTAGTATACTCTGCCACAGTTGCATCAAATGGCACCAAATAGGTCACAGCATTCTTCACAGCGTTTTGGAGCTCAACATAGGATGTTATATATATATATATATATATATATATATATATATATAACATCCTAACAAGATGTAAAAACAAAACATATATTTTGGGTCTGATATATATATATATATATATATATATATAACATCCAAACAAGATATAAAAACAAAACATATATTTTGGGTCTTACACACTCACACACTATATATATATATATATATATTTATGCCTGACTATACTATATATTACTGTATATTAAGGGTCATTCCTTGACTTTATAATAGGACCTTGGCTGGAAGTTTGGAACACTTGTTCTGTACACATTCATACACTGCTCTAATTTTTTCACTTGGTTGCAATCAAACAATTTTCTATGCACACAACTTTATCAGAATTTATGGTCTGGAATGGTTACTAATATGGATCCAAGTCTCTAAAGACATTTTGTTTAACAATAATGGCAAAGAAGAAACCCTAGTTTGATTTGCCAAGAAGCTGGGCTGGTTATTAAACAAATGTGTGGTTAAATAGAAAAGAAAACTTGATCCAGATGTGTATTGGTTGCTTGATATTTTAAGTACAATAGTAGATACATCTAACCTCCGGTCAAATCTGAAATACATGAGGAAACAACATTTATGTAATATTAAATTTGAACTTTCATATATCCCTGAACTAATAATATATTCAGAAACTTTCTACTGAGGTTGTGAATTTAAGATTTATGCCTTAATGTAATGGACTTCTGTGAACTTTTCTTATTTGCCTCTTTTACTGGAAATTCTCACTTTATTCATGTCTTAAAGTAATGTGATTTTTTGGCAATGGGTTTGGTTTAGTTTGCCAAGAGAAGTTTGGGGTTGGCCACTGTTCTATGTAGGAATAGCAGGGCTAGCTTTTGGGTATGCTTATTATCATTTGAAGTTGGACGATAGTAAAGTGACTTGGGAGACCTTGCCGGTTAGAATTTCAATCGAAGTGGCGGCTTTAGTTCTGCTCAAGGGGCGCTGGGTTGATGCCATGTCTGTCTTGATGTCATTCCTCCCTTTTCTACTGGTACTCTGTCTAGGTGTTTACATGGTTGGGTGGCCATTCGTGGTGGCGCTTTTCTCCTTTTCTTGTCTCTTTTTGCTATGGTTTGTACTTAGCAGTTATTGTTTTAAGACCTTGTTAGAATGCTAGTTCTTCCCCATTTTTTTCCTTTCTTTCTTTCTTGGGACAATTTTTGAACAGTTTATGGAATAAATAGATGTAATGTCTATAGTTCCTGCTGTAATGTTGGATTCATTCTTGAAAAAATGTATATAATGAATGAATTAGACATCCACTTTGGACTGTTTCTAGTTATGATTATGAATTTGGGACAAGAAGCAGCTACAAACTAAATTGAAGACAAGAAGCTACAAACTAAACTACTCAGTCAACCCAGATTTAATCAAATTGTTCCATCAATGCTGGAGTAAAAATTTTTTAGCACTATCAAACATGTACTGTGTTATAATCTTATTACATGAAAGTGCCTGGTACAGTAAGGGAAAGTTCAGTTCTACATTGAAAAGCTTTAGTACAGCATATTAGGTCAGCATTCAGCAATAAGCAGCTCTGCCCCTTAGGTTTATCTTCAGTGTTTATATTGAGGCCTACACCAGCGCCTTTTAGAAATCTATCTCATGCTACATATTTGGGGGCCTTCCAAAGTTTGAAGGCTACTTCGTGCAGAAATCTATCTGCACCATGATGAAAAAAAAAAGAACGAAATTTCACATGAAAAGATGGGCCAAGCTTTTGTTACTGAAGTAGAACAAAACTGTCAACTAATTTCATAGGGTAATTATTGCAAATGATACCTGAACTTATCCTTTATCTTATCGATGGTACCTAAACTTCAATTTTGGTCGCAACCAATACCTGAACTTTTTGATATTATTTCAAATGGTACCTATCACTAACTTCCGTTAATGTTCCGTTAAAAACTGACATGTGCTAAACATGTGACTCATTTTTCAAGGATAAATTTGTAAAATTACATTCTTCTTTTTCGTAATATCACTTATTTTCACTTATATTGTGGCTATAAAAAATGAGACTATCAAAAGGAAAAACTTTCAATTTCAATTAAAAATACGAATGACAGGAAAAAAAAAAATTACTAAAGTTTTGATAAGCTTTTGGTTTTAAATGTTTTATAGTTTGTCCCAAAAAAATGTTTTATAGTTTTATTTGAAATGTTTTGTCTGTATCTATAAAACAAATTAATTTTTGTTGAGATCGTGTTTTTAAATACTATTTTCATAAGAGGGTAGAAATACATTTTTATTCTATTTTTAATTAAACTTCTATTTTTATTAACATATTAATTTATCAAAATATCTAGTATACAAAATTATTTAAATGGGTATTTTCATCAAACTACTCTTAAATATAGTTCATGTGTTTTGCACATGTTAGTTTTTAACGGAACATTAACGGAAGTTTGTGATAGGTATCATTTGAAATGAAATCGAAAAGTTCAGGTACTGGTTGTGATCAAAATTGAAGTTCAGGTACCATCGATAAGATAGAGGATAAGTTCAGGCACCATTTGTGATAATAACCCAATTTCATAGAGGCACACATACATCTACATTATATATTATGTGAATATGTGAATCTGGATTAGGGGTAATTTTTCGTTTTAGCATAGAATGTTAGTTTCTAACCATCGTTATCAGCGGATTGATTACTACATGCACAATCATGCTGCTTTCTTCTAATAATTCACAGAAAAGTACTGGAACATGCGATGTTTAATTTGCATAGACTTAGATAGAAACTGATTATTTCATTAAAGGCCTCATCAAAAAGCCTACAGATCAAGTGGGCCAATGCCGGCTCGCTGGCCCGCAGGGCTAAAAGCCCGGCCTGGCCCATCAAAAAGGCCGCAATAGGCCCGGCCCTATGGGTAGAAGGCCGAGCTTGGTTTAGGGGTTTGAAATCCGGTCCGGCCCACCAAAAGTCCGCTAGGCCTATCCCATAAAACCCTGTAAACTATTATATATATATATATATGTGTGTGTTTACGTATATACATACATATATATATATATATATATATAGTTCGGCTACTATGAGGACGTCCGTACTGTGCAGACGGTACGGATTTCCAGTTTTCACCCACTTTCCGATCATATATTTTGATCTTAACCGTTCAGTTTTTAGGTCCTAATGTATAGATCACCTCTTCAAAATTTCAGCCAATTTAGTGATCACTAAGGCATCCAAAACTGAAAATTACAACAAGGTACACGGACGGTTCAGGTTCGACAGATTCGGTTCATTCGTGTAAATTGCTGTTTTGGATGCCTTAACGATCACCAAATTGGCTGAAATCTTGTAGAGATGATCTATACAATAGGACCTAAAAACTGAACGGTTAAGATCAAAATATGTGATCGGAAAGTGGGTGAAAACCGGAAATCCGTACCGAAATTTCGGTAAGGACGTCTGCACCTGAGAAAAATCCTATATATATATATACATATAGATATGTGTGTGTGTGTTTATATATATATATATATATATATATATATATATATCTGTGTGTGTGTGTGTGTGCAGATCCTATCCATAGCGGAGTTCCGCTTTGAAATTATGGAGTGAACTTCGAGTTTTTGGTAACTTTAGGTTGCATATCCGCATCTCGACAATTCAGTTTTTAAGTACTAGTGTATAGATCATCTCTGCAAATTTTCAGCCAAATTGATGATTGTTAAGGTATCTAACCGTACTAGCTTTAAGGAAATTATCAATGTCTTAAAGCTAGTATGTATAGATCATCTATGCAAAATTTCAGCCAAATTGATGGTCGTTAAGGCATTGATAACTACCTTAAAGCTAGTATGGTTCAGGTTGGACAGATTCAGTTCGTCCATTGGTTTAAGCGAGTTAGATACCTTAAAGATCATCAATTTGGCTTAAATTTTGCAGAGATGATCTATACATTAATACATAAAAACTGAACGGTCGAGATGTTGATATGAGACCGAAAAGTTACCTTAAACTCTAACCTCGCACTTTAATTCCAGAGCGTGGCCTCGCTCTGGATATATATATATATATATATATATATATATATATATATATATACAGATCCTATCTAGAACGAGGTTAGAGTTTAGGATCACTTTTCGGTCTCATATCCACATCTCGACCATTCAGTTTTTAGGTACTAATGTATAGATTATCTCTGCAAAATTTCAGCCAAATTGATGATCTATAAGGTATCTAACTCGTTCAAACCAATGGACGAACTAAATCTGTCCAATTGAACCGTACTCGCTTTATGGTAATTATCAATGCCTTAACGACCATCAATTTAACTGAATTTTGCAGAGATGATATATATATTAGTACCTAAAACCTGAACGATCCGAAAAGTGACCCTAAACCCTAACCTCGCTCTGCATAGGATCTCTGTGTGTGTGTGTGTGTGTATTAAGGATGTCCTTAACTTAGCAATTTTAATATTTTGACAACTTTTCGATTGCATATTCACATCTTAACCGTTAAGGCATCCAAAACTGCAATTTACATGAACGGTTCAGGTTGGACAGATTCGGTTCGTTCGTGTAAATTGCAGTTTTGGATACCCTAACGATCATTAATTTGACTGAAAATTTGCAGAGATGATTTACTCATATATGCCCAAAAACTGAACGGTTAAGATGTGAATATGTGATCAAAAAGTGGTCAGAATATGAAAATATATTCCTTAAGCTAAGTTAAGGACCTCCTTAGCAGAGCAAGATTCTAAAAAACGCTAGGCGCTAGTCGAGCGGAAGTCTGAAGCCTAGCATCTAGGGGCCTAGGCGGTTTTTTTTATTTTTGATTTTAATTTTATTTTTATAACATATAATATCACTGACAACTATTTCTATATATAAATATAACTACAGAATGCTTCTATATAGAACAATTAACAATCATACATTTTAACAATTAAGTAATTAACAATTAGTAAGAAGTTTTTCTTCAAAAGGACGATCAGTAAGAAGTTAAGAACTAATTACTGAGAACCAATTAACTAAGTAAGTAAAGTCAAATAGACAAATAGTTCGACACAATTCAACAATTATTCAATCAATAGATGCAATTAGTGTCAAAACCAAATTGAGGCATAGACTTTGTTGCAACACCTGTCAAAATCAAATTAAAGCAGATACTTGGCTTCAACTTAGCAAATTGAAGCAGAAAGAGGCTCAGAAGAACTCTGAACGCAGCAATTTCAAGTTTGAGCCTTCGAGGCTTTAATTTGCTGCAAAAAGAACCCAAATTTCAGATCTCAAACAGTGAAAGTGTGAAACAGATCGAAGTTTTGAAACAAATCAAATTTCAGATTGGGAGACTTACCAAGTTTGAAAGTACATGAAGATGTTGAGCAGAGATTGGGAGGGACCGAGGGAGCGAGAGAGTGAGTCTTTGAGAGAGGGAGACAGAGAGACCATGCCGCTATCGCCGCCTATCTGTGTTGAGGAGGAGTGCCACCGTACCGCTGGCCCGCTTCCGTCAATAAGGAACCAAAAAGGTCGTCTTGATATTCAACAACGATTAAGAAGCAAAAAAAAAAAAAAAAAAAAAGGACTTCAGCGGTTAGCGCCCAGCCCCAGTCGGGAAACGCCTAGCCCGATTAGGCTCTGTCTAGAGCGCCTAGTAGGATGCCCAGCAGCCTTGCGCCTAAGACAAACAATTAGGTCGAAATCGGAACGTCTCCTCCACACCTAGCTCCTAAGCGCCGCCTAGCCCCGACTTTTAGAACCCTATGTCTATATATATATGTGTGTGTGTGTGTGTGTGTGTGTGTCTATATATATATATATATATATATAGTTTAAGGAAAACTGAAATTAGGAGAGAATTGAGTCGTACTTTCATTGATAATAAGGGCCTCTTTATATAGAGAATTACAAGACATAGAATCAAAGTTGTACAAGGAAAGATAATCGTATAATTAATCGAATATCTATGAATATCTCTGAGAATATCTCTAATCCAAAACCCTATTACAACTAGGTCAAGTAACCTAGAGTTTGGGCTAGACACATATTCTGGATTTACTTGAACACTTCCCCTTGTGTCGCCCAAACGTGGTGCTCCTCTTGTTGCCTCATTAAAAACCTTACCAAGTAACAAAAACCCAGTGGACAAAAATAACCTCGATCGAAGGGGAAAAAGAGCACAACACACCCTTCACGTTTGAAGACCATATATGTAGACATTTTCCCTGATGTCTGCATCTCCCCCTGATGACTATGGTCGTGCGAGTTTGGATAACTTATGCAAACGATGCTATCAACATGTTTCTCGAAAGTGGAATTTAGGCAATGACTTAGTGAGCAAGTCTGCCACACTGTCCTCAGATCGAACCTAGTTCACTTTGATCTTAAGGAGAGTCTGTTCTTGCTGATTATGCTTGGTTTTGTCGCATATGATGTAGCCTTACTTCATTTGTTCAAAACAAGTAGCATTATTCTAAATACTTGTAGGCTCATTTGTGGTAGACTTCAAACCACAATTGTTCGAACATGCGGAACTATGGATCCAATCCATATACATTCACAAATTGCTTCATGAAGAGTAATAATCTCTGCATGGTTCGAAGAAGTAGCGACTAAGATCTATTCTATGGACCTCGAAGATATCGCGGTCTTACCCATGGGGAACACTTAACCAGTTTGGGAATGAGTTTTGTGTGAGTCAGAGAGACACCCAATATCAGTAAAACATTCCAAAACACATGTCGTTTTGGGATGGGGATAGAGGACGCATGCTAGTGTTGGCGGCGTTCTTGGTGTGTGATGGGTCCGAATCCATCGTATCTCTGTAGGGATAGAACAAGCATATATCAATCGTACATATCAAATACCGAAAGATATCTTTTACATCAATCCAATAGCGTCGCAATGGCGCAAAGCTATATCTAACTAACAAGTTCAAGGCAAATGAGATGTCCGGTCTTCATGCATTGAGCTAGGTACAATAATGCGCCTATTGTACTTAAGTAAGGCACATCTGCCTCTAGCATATCTTCATCATCATCTTTCAGATGAAGAGGATCATTTTCAAGATCAAGACTACAGACGATCATGGGGGTGCTTGAAGGCTTTGACCCTGTCAAAACGCCTAAGCATCTATCAACACGATGCTCAAGTTTTAAACTGAGACATAATCGTGTTTTCCCAAAATCCTTCATCTCAAAATCGGATTTCAAGTGTTCAGCAGTTTCCCTTAACTCTTTAAGGGCTTCTAATGAAGATCATGTCTAATATGAATCGCGATAGAATCCGAAACTTGTTATGGAAACGCGTGGGCATATCTCTTCCCAATCAAGTAGTCACTTTAGTGAGCGTTTCAACCTCTTTGTAAACGCGCTCCGTGGTCTAGAGCCACTTGACTGGGGTAAATGAAGTTCACCATGAACCTTCATGTATATTTCATATCTAGATCCCCATAGAGATATGTAGTGACCACATTTGTAAGCTGCATGTTTAGCTATTCGGAAACTACCAAAGTGACAGGGTAGTGGAGTGCAATGACATCCATTACGAGAGAATATGTCTCATCGTAGTCGATTTCAGGATGTTTTATGAGAAGCCTTGCGCCATAAGGCGATATTATTATCTCTTTTTCTCATCACGCTTCCTAACGAAGACCCATTTGTCAACAGGTTTTGGGTCAGGAGGTGTTAGCATCACTGGCTCAAAAACCTTCCTCTTCGTTAGAGAATCTAACTTAACCTGGATTGCATCTTTCCATGTTGGCCAATTTTCTCTATGTTCGCTTTCGTTCATCAACGAAGTATGGTTCGATTTCATCGGACTCAACAAACTCCTGCGCTATGAAATGCGCGAATACATCATCAATTATGATGGAGTTTATATCCCATGTCTCATGTGCACTAGTGTAATTTTCAACATGTGCACTAGTGTAATTTTCAAAGAGCTGTATATTCCCAGAAATAGGTTCTGACGATGAGGTGTCCCCTAACGATAACCATAATCTGGAAGATTCTCATGAGATGGATTTTGAGTGTCGATGATCTAAGGATTGGGTTGTGCCAAAGTATCCTTCGAATCTACGAGCCTCCCACACATCCTTGTTGGGGCCATGCCCTGTAACGCTAGAGTGTCACTCTCTATGGCTTTGGCGCCATGCCTACCTCTGTGTAGGGTGGCATTAAGTCCTCTCGTGGGGACGTCCATCCTTGTAGGCATGTTTGCAGCAGATATGTGTGATATCGTCACTTTAACAAGGATCGAGATCTGGCATAGTGGGGACAGACCACGACAATTCCTGTCGTTCCTGCTGAACATCCGTGTTCTTATCTCCCTGTAACGACAGGAATACTGTCTCATCAAAGTGACCATCCACAAGACATGCAGTAAAGAGATCGCCTAGCAAGGGCATTAAGTGGCTGACGATTATTGGAGTCTCAAATCCAACATAGTTGCCCATTCATTTGTAAGGACCCATCATAGTACGCTGTGGCAACGAAATTGGCACATAAATGGCTCACTCAATGTGCGTAAGTACGAAATACTTGTACCCAATCACTAGCTATAACGCAGAGATAGATTAAGTCACAGTGGGTCGTAGACGAATTAGCATAGCTGCATGTGATATTGCATCACCCCAAGCGGATATAAGGAAATTGGTGCACATTACCAATGTCTGGACTACCATCATAGTCATTTTCGTGAGACCATTTGGGTGTGTACATGGGAATATGATGTCCAACATCAGTCCCATTGCAATAACAATCGAAAGTCTTCGATATAAACTCTCTAACATTGTCAAATCCAATTGCTTGAATAGGATGATCCGGGGAGTGAGCTCGTTGTCATATGATATGTGCCAAGAGTGTAGCATAAGCAGTATTACAAGTGGATAATGGTAGAACACATGACCAGCATGTTTGCGTGTCAGCTAACATCATGAGATATTTAAACGTCCACAAGTTGGTTGAACTAGTCCACATAATCCCCAAGGACTCTATGTAAGAACAGAATGAGTATTTTCATATCCTTTGCATAGGACGGTCTCAGTCCTAATTTCCCTAAGGAACATGCTTTGTAAAATGGAGGCTTTAGAAGCAACCAATAAGGATTTTGGTTGGGCCTGAGCGTCTGAAATGCTATTTGAAGAAAAGTTGGTGATTCCAGCATCACCTAGGGGCAATCACCATGATGGACGCCATCCATGGCGTCATGGAAAGGGACTGTGCCAACCCTAGGCTAGAGGTGGACGACGGTGACACCAGAGGCAGCGGTGGCAGTCACACTTAGTTCAGGAATCAACTTTTGATTTATGCCTCGTTTCGCTCGAGAGAATGGATGTCCATGTGAAGTCTTTAGTAGACGGATCATCATGTCATGACCATGATGACCTATCCTGTTGTGTCAAAGCCAACATGTGTCTAAATTCAAGAGATCTTCCCTTATAACTTTATTGGATGTAATAGCTCGAACAGTGACATAGAGGCCACTAGAGAGACACATAAACTTCTCTAAGATGCAATCATTAGAGGTATTGCAAAGGAACTCATTTTTCGTTCTCTACATGCATTTCTACATGGAATCCGTTTTCTATTCATATGTGCAATTTTCCGTAGGAGCGTGGAGAGTTTCTGTGACAGTAATCAAGGTGCCATTTGGCAAGGGGAACTTGGGCTATTCTATGTCCTTGAATTAATACTGATGACCCAGTCATCGTAGTCACAAAGTAATATGCTCAGAATCAAAATTGAGTCATAATGTAAAGAACTCGAAATTTTATTCATAAGCCAACAGAGTATATCATTGTCTCTTAACCATTAAGAGAATCTAATCCAAATGCTAGCTAATGCAAAACAAAAGTAGTTGTTTGACTTCTTTCTATAACTCCAAAATAAATATGATATGGTGAGTAGAGAGATGTTGGTGGAGCAAGGCTTGCTTAAGTACCACTTATCTCAAAACCTTCCTAGACATCATACTCATTTTGGATGAGCCTACGTGAAGAAAACTACACCAATGACATTTACTACAAAGTATATGGCAGTTGCCTATTACATCTCTTGGAAAAATAAAGAGTTAAACAGAATTGGCGATCTATTGATCCCAACCAGATTTTTAGTCTTCAACCCTTCACTCTAGGTCATCTTCTTGATCTTCTTGTTCTACATAGTAAGCATCTCTTGCTTCACAATATGCTTTGTATGTGTTAACGTTCGGATCTGTGGGGATCTAATTAACGATAAGTAAGAGAGAGAGAGAGAGAGTGACACGAGATGTATAGTGGTTCGTCTCCCGCCTTAGCGGGAAACTACGTCCACTTGAATGTTACACTAGTGTGTTGAGCCTTGCGGCCCAAGGGGATTACAAAAGATGTAATGGGATCGTGTTTAAGTGGGAGGAGGCATTCCTTTTATAGGTGAAGGAAGCCATCTCCTTTACATTGTTTTCGATGTGGGACAAGCAACCACCATTTCTAGTCTAGAAAGCCTATTTGTGAGGGCATGTTGGCAAGGCCGGGAAGGTGGCTTCCCAGTGACGGATTTGCGACTTCCAGATACCGTAGCATAGCTTGAATATAGGGCTACAAGATGCAAGTGGCGGTTGGATCCCATGAGGGTGTTTTTTATGCTTGGTGAGGTAGCAAACTAGCCTTGCTAGTAGAGGTATCTACAAGTCCCCGAAGTCCCCGAGTAAGAGGAGCTTCTTGGTTGGGGAGTTATAATCATGAAGTCATCAAGCATAAACAATGTCCGAGAGGCGCCTAGCCCCTACAAGTCCCCGAGCTCCATAAGCAAGAAGGGACTCTTTTAACCTACACAATGAGACAAAAACGCGCATATGTAGAATGCTTGTTGTATTGGTTACCGCTCGTATTAATGGAATGCGAAAAGAATTCGTTTTGTTGCGAACAACAAATGGTAGAAGAACTCAATATTCCATTAATGTGTATGTACATGTAAAATATTGGTAGTTGTATATGTGGATCTTATGGCCATATAACACGCACAATAGATAGTGGCAAGTGTAATGGGTGTCCAAAGTAATTTGTGGGAGTAGTCCCGGTGACATCGAATGAAGCATTTGTGAACTTGGGACTTAAGTAAAACATGTTGGACATGATCGAGCACGTTGGGTTGTTCGAGCAAGTTGGGTGTAGTTGAGTGTGTAGGCGTTGTGCGAGCATGCGAGGCGTGGCCCAAGCGCAAGTCGTGGCCATACTCGATACCCAAGCGAGTCGTAACCCGAACAAGTCGTTTATCCGAGCATGTTTAATTAAGTCGTAAGAGTCACAAGCTTCTAGATGCATGTCACAAGTAATTGAATTTTAAGCATGTATGTGTGTAGCATGTACTTGTAGTAAAGTTGCTAATAACATTTTGTGGGCATGCTTAAGGGTCATGGAAGCATGTAAATGCATATCAAGTGTGATACATTGTGGGCATGCTTAAGAGTAGTAAAAGCATGGCCATGGCTCTAATTGCAAGAGTGGAAGAGATAAGATATAGTGACTTATCTTATGCCGATTTGGAGGCTAGCGGAGTTGCCCGAGCGTGATGGTCCATTGCTCCGGCGAAGTTCCTTAGTAGAAGCCTCGTTAATTGATGCGGTACTAAGTGACGGCGTCCCCTTAACATAAGGTAAATGATTAGCATTCCTTCCATATAATTAAATTGATTAAATATGTGCCATAGATATTTAATGTACACATGTTTTAGAATGTCACAGTAGTGACCATAGTGATATTGTTGCTTCGTATATATGCATGCATCAATTGACATGTAAAGTCTAGAATTTCATGCGCATGTGCAGATGCAAGTTTGCATCATATTTGAATTAGGTGAAGCAAAAAATGAAAATTGATCTAGGGTGTGATCATGGTATTTTGAGCTTATCTTATTGCTAGCTTTATAAACCAAGAAGGTCGTACACATGCACAAGCTTAATTTCAATGCTATGAACACGTAAATAAATGAAACCCATGTGTGATAGTGTTGATTGATGATAAGCATACGCTTGTGGTTAAGCACCAAAATAATTGAGGTAAACCATCTAAGAGATGATTAATATGGTGCATGGTACCAGATATGCTTGACATGATAATCGATGCGATTGCATTTCAATACTTGTACGTAGCAATGAAACAAGCTTAGGTAGTAGAAACTTAGTGGAATAAGTTTGACATTTGGGCCATGTATATCACAGAGTCATGTCTAAGTAAATGCCAGTTTGATAATAATGAAAACCAGATAAGGTAAACACATGTTAACCTCATGACACTAGTTTATTATGCTCTCAAAAGTCAAAAGTCATAAATTGCTAGTTGCAACGTGCACGGATGCAGTATGTACTAGAATGAAGCATGAGGTGTCTAGTATACCATCATATATGCATGTGCCAAACCATTTATTCGGTGGACACCTGGAATCAAAACAGATTAAGAGTGCATATGTGGCCACATATAATTTTGGCATCTGGTAAGTGACACATGCGAACACAAATATGAACGCACTGCAAGTTGAAGAGCACATATATATACATATTTGAATGCCAGCGACTTCGAAAGAAACAAACTGCATGGAGAAAAAGGACTTAGCTGTTCGTAAATCAGAGGTTGAGCGAACAACGTGTGGCAGCGAGGATGGTGCTGACTCTGATCGAAACATGGGCGAGGCTGAAATATATATAGTCGAGAGTCGAAGATGGGCATTCGAGGGCGCAGAGAGTTAAAAACTGCTGGGTGCACAGAGTGAGTCTGAGGGGTGCCAAGAGAAGAAGGATTGAACACGAGTGCCCAGAGTAGATGATAATCTGGGTGTGGAGAGAGTTGTCCAGCGGTGTTTTAGAACTCAGCGGGGGAATTGGTGCTCAGCGGTGACCCGGAGTCAGCGGAGGCATGGAGTCAGCGGAGACATGGTGCTCGGTGGAGTTGGCTAGAGGGTTGTCAGGCGGAGCAGAGCATGGTGCCCGACGGAGTTGGCTAGCGGGTTGTCCGGCGGAGCGGAGCATGGTACTCGGCGGAGTTGGCTAGTGGTGCTTGCAAGGAATATTGATCAGTCGGGGCGGAGCCTTGCCGGTGGAGGTAGCCTTAGTCGGCGGAAGTTACGGCCAGCGGTAGCGGAGCGGAGGCTATGCACTGGTGGGCGGGCCTGGCGGTGTTTGCTTGCAGTGGGCTGACGCTAGCGTGCCGGCGTGCTTGCTGGAGGTCCGGTCTGGGCTAGCGGTCCGGTGGTGACCTGGCTAGCGGTTCCGCTAGTTTTAGCGGAGGTTTTGAGTTCGGCGGAGCTCGAAGCTCAGGAGAGGCCTGATGCTCAGGGAGGTGCTGCTCAGCGGTGAACAGTCCAGCGGAGGTGGAAGGCCGGCGGAGAAAGCTCGTCCAGCGGAGGAAGAAGTCCGGCGGAGCTGGGGTGCAGCGAACCTGGAGCTCGGAGGAGCGGAGGGGCAGTCTGGTGGAGCAGAGGATGGAGCCCTCTGGGTGGCACGAAGCAACTGCGGAGTTGTACAGCGGAAGTGCTCCGCTGAGTGTTGACTAGCGGCGGTGGAGCTGCTTGGCCTCTGGACGTCCATCAGAGCTTGACTAGATGAGAGGCCCAGTGGAGGGTGCCCGGTGGTGCAGTCCAGCGGACAAAGCCTTGATGTTGGTGCTGATGATCGATTGAAAGAAGATAGCAGGGTGCCCAAAGGAAACTTGTGGGTGTCAAGAGTAGTGAGCGGCAAAATTTTTTTTTTTGTTGTTGTTGTTGCCAGCGTTGACTTTTCTTGTCCAGCGTTGACCATACCCTTCCAGCGTTGACCAAGCATTGACCGGCCCAAATGGGTCAAAGTTCGTGGTAGGTGACGAAGCCTTTGTGTGTCAGCTTCCCACAGACGGCGCCAATGTTAACGTTCGGATCCGTGGGGATCTAATTAACCATAAGTAAGAGAGAGAGAGAGAGAGTGACACGAGATGTATAGTGGTTCGTCTCCCGCCTTAGCGGGAAACTACGTCCACTTGAATGTTACACTAGTGTGTTGAGCCTTGCGGCCCAAGGGGATTACAAAAGATGTAATGGGATCGTGTTTAAGTGGGAGGAGGCATTCCTTTTATAGGTGAAGGAAGTCGTCTCCTTTACATTGTTTTCGATGTGGGACAAGCAACCACCATTTCTAGTCTAGAAAGCCTATTTGTGAGGGCATGTTGGCAAGGCCGGGAAGGTGGCTTCCCGGTGACGGATTTGCGACTTTCGGATACCGTAGCGTAGCTTGAACATAGGGCTACAAGATGCAAGTGGTGGTTGGATCCCATGAGGGTGTTGTTTATGCTTGGTGAGGTAGCAAACTAGCCTTGCTAGTAGAGGTATCTACAGTATGCGGTGACAATATTTCCACTAGCTCTACAAATGTGTGCCTAATGACCGGACACTCTATACCTAGAATATACTTCTCTTTGCTCAGAATCTATTGATTGAGGTGCTTTGAAAGCGTCATTTGGATAGCTTTTAGTGTTGGTGGCACTACCAAAATCGCCAGAGGCGTTGCCTCCCTCTCTCTTTCCACGTTGACCTCTTCAGTTCCGTGTTCGCCTATTTTGGTGGTTACCTTCCTCATTAGAGCGAGAATATGGACCAAAACGTCTAGAATTGTCCCTAGATTTAGGGTTTTTCTCTTAGTGCCCTCCCTTGGGGGTGCAACTATAATTGGACTCCGAAATATGATATGTTCCAATGGGTCTCGAATTATAGTTATTCACAAGGATGTTGTCCTGCTTTTCAACGACATTCATAGCTCTAATAAGCTCATGAGACCTTGTGATCCATCCTGCAGTAACATCGATTCAATAGTTTTTTGCAACCATCAAAGCAGAGACAGGGAAGGTAGAGAGAGTCCTCTCAATCAACATCAGATCTGTGATATCTTTTCAATAGAATTCAATTAAGGATTTAATGTGAAGTACTTCCGAGTTGTAGTCAAGAACTGACTTGAAATCATAGAAGTGGAGGCTATGCCATCTCAGTTTTAGTTCAGGAAGCAAGGAGTCATGGATGTTGCCAAATCATCCATTTGACGAGTCATTAGGGTGATGGCTTTCGCCTTATTTGCCTCCAAGGCTGCTCTATTTGATTCCAAAGCTTGAGCTTGCTCAATAGTTAACACGTCCTGGCTAGGCTCGAGAATCATATCCAAGATTCCATCGGCCTTGTGATGCTGGAGAATATCACGAACCCACTTGTGATATCTAGAGCTAGTTGTTCCCAATGGAGCGAAGTTCAGTTTGTTTAGGTTACTCATCCTGAAAGAGAACAAGAAAAAAGGGTTAGTTTCAGAGCGAAAAAGGCTACCATGAAAACATATAAAATTTCTAAGCATAGTCGGGCCCAAGAAATTATGAAATTCCAAGCGTAATTATTTCCAAGAAATTAGGGATTTCTGAGCGTAGTCGCTTCCAAGAAATCCGATTCCAAGAGGTATTGGATTAGATCGAAACAATGATGTGAGTGGTCGATCATAAATTCTCTACAAACTCTAAGTTTGGAGATCTCAACAAGCTCCAAGCTTTGAGTGAGCATGAACCCCCACAGTTTGGCTTTTGGTCTCCCCTATGAAGAAGAAAAGGGGGTAGATAGAAGAAAAGAATTTGCAAGTCCCCGATAAAAAGAAGAGAAATTGAAAAAACTCAAAACGGGAACTTATAGAACCTTTAAAACATACCCTGAAAAGTGTAGAAAATTTTCAGAAAAAGTGTCGGAAAGTTGTCGGAAAATTCGGCAGGAAAAGTCGTGGGAAAATTGGCTATAAAAGTCACCGAAAAAGTGTCCGGCGGCAACGGTTGGAGGTGGCCGGTGGTGGGCCTTGACTTCTTCTGGCCTGCACCTCCTTTTTTTTTTTTCTTGGCTGCATCTTGTATTTTTCTCTAGGCCGCGTCAATGGGCCGCGCCTCTTCTTCCTTCTGGGCTTCTCCTTTTTTTTTTTTTTTTTTTTTCCTTCTTCTGCCTGTTTTTCTGCAAGAGGTTGTGGCGGCTGGTTCAGGACTTCCTAGACAGGTGTTTAAGGTTTTGCTTCAAGTTCCTGAATACTGGGATCGAGGCGCTACTGCTGGAAAAATTTGGTAGCAATTGGAGGTCCGGAAAGTGGTGAATGGTGGAGTATTTGATGCAGGTGATTTAGAGCTTCCGGTGGCTGGTTCGGTAGCTTTCCGGCCAGTTCTGGTTGTTCCACTGCCGATTCTGGACTCCTGGTGTGGAGGGCTTCAAGGTGTGCGATGGTGGCCGAAAGGGTTTCAAGGTTTTGTATTCGGATTTACGGTTTTGGCTATTAGGTTTTAGGGTTAAGGCGTCGTGCTGATAACATGTTTAAGGAAAACTGAAATTGGGAGAGAATTGAGTCATACTTTCATTGATAATAGGGGCCCTCTTTATATAGAGGATTGCAAGACATAGAATCAAAGTTGTACAAGGAAAGATAATCGTACAATTAATCGGATATCTCTGAATATCTCTAATTCAAAACTCTATTACAACTAGGTCAAGTAACCTAGAGTTTGGGCTAGACACATATTCTGGATTTACTTGAATATATATATATATATATATATATATGTATACACACACACACTTACTTTCAACAGGTGTTGTATTTTCTTTGTTGCTTATGCATGCTTTTCTAGGCTTGTCTCTTGCTTAGGCCTTTTTTTTTCAGTCTTTCTTTCTTTCTATTTAACTTTGGCTCTTTGTAAGAGCAACTCCAATTGTTAAGTCTTATTTGGGACTTTGGTTCCTTGTAAGAGCAACTCCAGTTGTTAAGTCTTATTTGTGAGTTTATCATCTCTTTGCAGTGTATCCATATGGCACTCATATCCATCTTTAACAATGAGGTGCCATATCGAGGTGTTATTTCAACTATTATTTATTAATTTTTTTTAATCTTTTTATATAATTGTTTCTATGATTTTTAATTTCCTTTTTTTTGTTTTATTCTTACATATTATATTAAGGGTCAAATTCATTTCACCTCCTTGGATTTTGGAACTAAAATTGTTTGTGCCCCTAAAGTTCTAATTTAATCACATATGCCCTTATACTTTCTTATTTGATCAATCATAATCATTAGTCAACTCATTTGTCAAATTTTTAATGAATTATTTATGTAGCGAGTCCCACTTGGGTCAATTTTTAGCCTTGATGTAAATTGTCTGTTTCTTGGTGATAAAAGGCCAAAAATGTTACGCCCCTGATTTTATACACAATAAAAATCTATATATAAACCTATAATTATATATGCGTGAATGTTCAGTCATCAATACAAAATACTTATAAACTTTTTCCCTTTTAACCCAATGTTGAGAGAAAATCTGCACACAGTGAGCGTAAATGTCACCCAACATAATTTCACTCGTATTCATTTAGTGAATAGAGTTTTTATTATTTTGGGTTCGACCCATTTAAGACAGAATGTGTCTCTTAATTACAATCCCTTGTTACAGGGAAACACCCTTTGATTCCATTTATGAAGAAACCAATTGATGGGATGTGTGTTTGTTTGTTTTTGCGGCTGCACCCAGATATTTGAATGGGTTGCCTACGTACCCTTGGAGAGGGATCAAGCCACTCGTAGTTCAAGAGTTCCAATGGGTGAATGACTCATTGGAGGCTTTTGATTTTGGAATGAGAGTAGTGTTTGGGATGAATTTGGTGTAAGTGAACCAGGGATTCGATTTTGTGTTTAGGACGCGGTTGCATCTAGATAGATTTGATTCTAGATTGCCTACATACCCTTTGCGGGATCAAACCACACGTAGTTCCGGTATTTGAGATTTAAATGGGGAGATGACCCATTTATTTTGAATTTGTGTTTGGGAGAGGATTTAAAGCCCTTGAATTTGGTTCGGACTTTATTTGTGTGATTTGGAATGGATTTGATTTTTCTGGTGTTGGGAGAATTTGACTGGAGTCAGTGATTTATTTGGGACTGGCCGAATTTGACTGGTGGAGTCAGGGATTCTGTTTGGAGTTGTGGTTGCATCTAGTGGGTCGCTAGACTGCCTACATACCCTGTGAAGGGATCAAACCACTGTAGTTCATCAAAATTTGTATTTCTGGTTTTGTACCGAGAAAACAACAGATCTTTTTTGTCTGTCGAACATTTTGGGTGGACACCTCAATTTTGGTGAAGTCTTCCATAATTTTGATTCGGGTAGCTGCCTTGTCGAGCTCTGCAATTGGGCCTTGCACTGCTTTATTTTATGCTCTGAAGTTGGCTGCAGGTAATTTGATAAAGCCCGAAACTCCAAAAAGGAATGTGTAGCATCATCGATTCTTTTTGGCTTATATCTCTCCCTTACAAACTCAGTCCCCGATGTCATCTGATAACATCCTCTAAATATTTTGAAAGAATTGGTAAGCTTCTTTTTAGAGAATAGCCTTGTACGTGATGATCATCAGGTTGAGTTCTTGCTGCCATGTATGTCTTGAGATTATTTTGTCAAGAGCAATTGATTGGGCTTGGTCATACTTGTCTGCGTCACCACCATTTTAACAAGAGTAGAAAAGTCAAGGAATTTCACTGTTGGTCTCCTTTCTTTCCATTGATATTTGTCTCTTTGCCGCGAAAGATTTTATCAACCATGATTACTTATTTCACGTGTGTAGACATCAATTCAAACCACATATATATTAAGCATTAAGGTAGTCTGGTAGTGTTGTACCATGCCTTGAATATTGATTTTGCATGATTTCCTTTTGATTGAGAAGGAGCCACGTAGCTAGGCATACTTTGACAATTACACTTTCAATTATGTTTTGCAGCTTCTGTTCTTGTGTGCATGTCTTGAACAACGACATGAAACCAAAGCAAATGCTTTATTTTTTTCTTTCTTTGCCTTGATTATAATGTTGCCTTGCATACACCATCCAAACCGTTGCTCCACAACTACTGAAGCTTTGACATATCTTTTGGGATCGATCGAGCTTTTTCCATCCTTCGTGCCAACTGGTCTACTTCATTCGCAAAAGGTTGTGAGCACTGATATTAATTGCCTCCACCGCTCAAGCACTTCTGCGGCCATTTGGGTTTGATGATGACCATGGGTGCTTTATTTTGTGCAGGTGCCAAGGAACTCACATCCTTGCTCTATTTTGTTGCTGTCGCGTAATGATCGAAGGTGAGCCGAGTCAAATACTTCTTTGGTGACGACCGAGCTGTGGTTTTAATTAATTACTGTGTTCCTTCAGCTTTCCGTGGCCTCGTCGATCACTGCCTATGCTTGGCTTTCATCGGTGATCAAGTTGCTTGTGGGATTCATGTGTTTTGACGCAGCAATTATTCTCCTGGAGAGCACCATCATTTGTTGACGCAGCAGTCTTTCACCAGGAGAGCACCATCATGGTCACTTTGCTTTCGCCACCTATACGCAGGACGCACCGCTATATAGGCATCGAGAAACAAAGTGAGGCAAGAATGGCGTTGTGGTTGACGCAGCAGTTCTTCGCCAGGAGGGTATTATCATGGTCACTTTGCTTTCGCCACCTATACGCAGGACGCACCGCAGTATAGGCATCGAGAAGCAAAGTGAGGCAAGAATGGTATTGTTGTTTTGATTTGTGCCAGAGAGACTATTGTGGGCAGCAGCTCGACTTCTCCGTGATTGCTGATGTGGTAATCACCTTGGTCACCAGCAGGAGATTATGAGGATGAGAGCAACACAGACACTCCAGAGAGATTTTTGGCCATGCTTTATGGATCTTATCACTTGACAATGTCTGCACCATGAAAGGAAAAGTTCAGTACTTCAGGTGATAATCATAATTATATACCTGTGACTTATGGAGCTTCTTCTACTGAAACGTGGTTCTCTGTATGTGGCTTCTTTTGGATAGCTTTAAGAATGGAATGCTGTAGGACTCCGGTGTTGAGTGAACTCTCTCCTTTCTGCTCTCCTCTCTCTTGAGTGCCTCAATGTTGCAGAGCTTTCACCTATTTTTCCTTTGCTCTCCAGTCTTTTTTTTTTCCTCTCTTTTGGTGTTCCTCGTTTGTTGCTTCTGCCCCGCCTCTCTGCCTTTGCTCCGCTGCCGAAGACGTGCCTTTTTATAGGCAACTGGATAAACTTGATTAAGATAGCCATCAATTCAATTCAAATTGAGGTTATGATAACCTTTGTCAATTTGAATTGAAACGATTATAGCAGCAACCACCTTCTATCTTCCACGTTGAAAGTTTCTGATATCTTTTGGTCATTCAAACTTTGTACAGATATCAACATTGACTCGGTCTTGAATTTGCAAGATGGGAAGATTATCCAAGATTCTAAATTTGAATTCTGATGCATTGAGTACCAATCCACGTGATGCATGCATGATTTGTTCTGTTGCTTTCTTCTTCTTTTTTTATTTATTTGTTTTGAAGATAGAGTTTCTGTCATGCATTTGAAGACAACTAGAACTCTTCTTTCTTTGGTCACAACAAACCTATACATTAACATGCTTTGGAGATAATCAAGCTAACCAACTTGAGAGCTACTGGATTCTCATTTTTGCATCAAACCACTTTTTTACTTTGGGTTTGTGAAAATTTCGGTCTCAACACCCAAGTACATATTGATGCCCTGAACCCACAATTTCAATATTGACTTGCTCCACAGAGTCACATAATACATGAGTTTATGAATTAAATTGTCAATAACAAAATAAAACGTAAATGCTCCTCAGAGTTCACTACAAGCGGAAGTCTTTATAACGGTAAAGTCACAAAATTGACTTCTTACCGTTAAGCTGCAAGCACGCTACCTCAGCATCAGCCACGATTAACCTGACCTGCAGAAATAACCCCTACACTGTTGGAATGGTGTACCGGGTTGCCATACAACAAACCCGGTAAGCTTTTGCAAGCCCGTATGAGTAAACTCAAAACCACAAAGCAAAACACATTTCTTAAGTCACCCCAACCTAAACAACGATAAACATACATCTCACACCTACAACCATCTGCTTCATAATCTTCCATCTCATGCTTACGTAGGTCAACTCGTGACTAAACTACATGCTCAGATTCTCAACCTAGCATCCCATTACACAAATTCAATCAAACAAGACTTCCTCAAGCAATGTTTGACGCCATTCTAACGCACTACGGCGAATTCCAAATCACACTCATTCCCCCCCCCCCCCCCCCCCCGGAGCATTTTGTCATCAACATGACATCAAGGTGAAAACAATGAATCACTTTCCTATCCTCACACAGAGCACAATAGTCACCACTATGGTCTTCAAGATAAATCAAACCATCAATCAATCAAATCAAGAAGAAAACAAGGCAATCACAATTCAAAACAAACAAAACAATTCATGGTAACCCTTGCATTTAATTTAGTTAAGGAGGTCACACTAAGTCAAGCAATTCAAATCATAGTAATCATCGTAATCCCACACTCTGACGTCTGTAGGTAGTCCCGACCATCACAGCAGTCCTCTCGATCTTTATTAACTTAATAACAATTCAACTCCGCTACCGAGCTGTCATCACACAGATAGCCATCATCCTACTGATCATCACACAGATAGCGATCATCCAACTAATCATCACACAGATATCGCTGGTCATCACATAGATAGCGATCATCACAAATATTCATCACACAGATATCGTCGGTCATCACATAGATAGTGATCATCCAACTAAATCATCACACAGATATCGCTGGTCATCACATAGATAGCGATCATCCAACTAATCATCACACAGATATCGCCGATCATCACATAGATAGTGATCATCAAATAGATTCATTGCTAGTCATCACACAGATAGCAATCATCACACAAATATCCCTACACAAGCTACACAGATATTTCTACACAAGTTTTACATGACAATCATCACAAAGATTCATCATACTGATATCATCAATTCATCACACAGATATTCCTACACAAGCTACCATATCTTAAATCTCACTTAAGACGGTCTTATTAGACCCATGGTATCTCAACACATGATATACTACAATCACAACTCAATACACAATTTCATTAGTCATCACACAGATAGAAATCATCCAACTCATCACACAGATTCCACCAATACATATATATATATATATCACGCAAATATATATAGATATATATAATCATCCACTCAGGAATGCCACTAATACCACTATTATCACAGTTAATCCCATCACTCCAAGACAATATGGTAAACCCGTTCGTGAATGAACATCGTGATATTACTCACCTCGAAACTCCCGCTGCGTCTTCAATACAGAACAAAGCAGCCAACCCACAAAACAACCGTCCAAGGATACTTCGTCAAGTACCTAAGGAAAGTACTGCCTTGATTCAGTCACTCAAGTACCTAAGGAAAGTACTGCCTTGATTCAGTCACTGAAACACGAGGAATAACATTCGAAACCCTAAATCGAACCAAAATTTCCAAAGTGACGCCAATTGAGGCGAAACTACATCCAAGACCACCCAATGTCTCCAGAATACATCTACGATCGATGTGCCAAAACCACAAGTCGATCGGATAGTCGGATCCTCACTGATCGAAACATCGAACGGTCTGAAACCGTAAAAATCATAACATGCTCATACGATCTCCAAAAATTACAAACAATATATCGAAATGCTTGTATCGACGAGTAGATCGAACTCAGGAACAGAAACCATCCCTAAGGTGGCAGGAAACCGCTGGAAAACTCCAGCACAGTGGCGCCGCCGCCGCCGGCCCAAAGTCAGAATTTGACAAAACTCCCAACACCAAAGTTCTTCATCTCAACTCCAATTTAAACTTTCATAACTACACCAAAGTCCAATTATAAACCAATGGATCGAATTTTACCTTAGAACAAATCGGACCTATTGAAACCCTAGAATTTCAATTCCAAAATTCGACCTCCACGAGTTGAATCGATGCAAGCCACCTTGTGGGAAGCATCTACGTCCTCCGAGCTCCAAAAGCCCTCAAGAAACATCAGCGATGGTGGTCAGAATAGGAAGTTCACATCTGGGTCCGACACAGCTCCGCTGCCAAACTTCTCGGCCTTGCACCGCCCTCCACAGCTCCTTTCTTGCTCCAATTCTTCCACAGACCTCAAGAGGGGATTGAGGCGAAGAGAACCCACTTTGAATCGCGTCCTATGGTGGCCGGAGGAGGGAGAACGAAGCCGGCGAAGGGGAGAGGAGAAACCGGGCTCGGGAGAGAGAGACTGAGCACGGGTTTCCATTTTGGGAAATCTGGGCTCTTTTGCAATTTTTGAAAATTTTCGTCCTTTTATACCAAAATGGAAAGTTTTTCTAAAGCCCATAACTTCTTCATATGAACTCCGATTCTCTCGTTCCGCATGTCCACGAACTCATATCGACGCGCTCTATAACTTTCGTAAAGGAAGCTTTCGGAGAATCCCAACAAAAAAAAAAAGTCAACCCTTGCGTCCCCCCTAAATGACGCTTCCTGAATAATTATTCACCCGAAACTCTTCCGCTCCATCCACGAGCCACGAAACCGTCTGATACCCACGATTTAAGTTCTGGAAAATTCTCGGAAAATAAATATGAATTTCCGGGGCATCACAAAAAACTTATTTGAGTGGACTTGTTACGTTAACAATTAAGGAGAAATTGACGGATTAGATAAGAACTGACTATGATTGATCAATTTAAAGAGTATAACGGCACATGTGATCAAATTAGAAGTTTGATGACTCAAATGATTATGAGCATAAAGTTCAAGGAGGTAAAATGAATTTAGCTCTTTTTTTTATTTTTTGTTTTTTTTTTAAAAAAAAAGGGGTTTGGGACACAACTTAACTGGGAGGCTTAGCCCCGTGGCCGGTTTCATTTATTATATTAATAGTAGAAATTTGCATTGGGGGACATAAAACCTGAACCCAAGCTATAATAGAACACTTACAATAAGGGAAAATGACCATTTACCCAATTTTAGCTTAAAAATTGCCCACTTACCCAAACACTCTAAGAGATTATTTCTCTATTACCCAATTAAGTATTTTTTTATATTCTTTTGTATTTATTTTTGGGACAATTTTGCTCCCTCCTTCTTTGTCACTTAGAGAGAGAAGTGATAGGAGACCTTGCCAGACTCCGGTGACAGAATCCGGCGACCGGTGAGCGGAATCCCGAATCCGGCTACCGGACCAGTGACCGGATTCTGGCGTCTGATTTTACTACCCCCAATAATACCCAGTAATCATATTATTACCCCTCAACAATCATATTATTGCCCCCAATAAACATATTATTGCTCCTCAATAACAAGTTTATTGAGGATCAATAATTAGTGAAAAATGTAAATGTTTTTAATTTTGAATGTTTTAGTAGGTTTATCCAAATAAATAATCTTATTATTGCCCCCCCCCCCCCCTCCCCCCTAAAAACATTACTGTCCCCTATTAATATGATTATTGCCACCCAATAATGTGATTATTGCCCCTCAATTAAGCATGCAAATACCAACAAAAAGCAAACCTCGTTGATCCAAACACTGACACTGCTTCAAATTTATTCCACATTTATTCATAGACCATCCAATAAACCCTCATCACAATCCACTTCAAAAAATTCAGAGCTAGAAGCCAAAATCAAAAATCAACTCTTCTTCGTCTTCCTCACATCGCATTCTCTCAAACTCCCACGGAGAGAATGCATCATCCCACAGAGAGAATCCATTCTCTCATCCATGATGCAATAGTTTGTTTTTTCTTTCTTTCTGGGCTATTTGCTCTCATTTCACCAAAAAAAAAAATGAAGACCAATAATGGGGAGGGCCAATAGTTATGCATCGTGGTAGGTTCCAACGTTCATCACTTTTCTCAGTTTGACTCTTAGTCTTCGCTACCTCACTGCCTCGTCGATTCCTAAATCTCTTCATCATTAAGCTTTCAGTAGAAACAAAACCACTTCCTTTATCAGCACCTCTCTCCAAACAGAGTCAGCGACAACTTGGTCCGACTTGGACTTGGCTGAGTCGCTAAACTGAGTTAGGACGGCACGCCAAGCACAGCGACTCCGAGCAAGATGATTGAAAATTTCTGATCCAAAATTCCAGATCCATAGACATGGGGAGAGAGAGTCTGATCCAAAATTCCAGATCCATAGACATGGGGAGAGAGAGAGAGAGAGAGAGAGAGAGAGAGAGAGAGAGAGAGAGAGAACTCAATTTAGGATGCCGAGCACAGCGACGGAGATCGGACTAGTTTTTTGATTTTTTTTGGCGAGAAGCCTGATCTCCATCGCCGCTTGCTTCTGTTATTCAATCAAACCGGACTCTAGGACATCGATTTTCGAGGCTGACGGTGGTCACTGAGTTGACTCAGTCGGGAAGGAAGAGAGAGGGAGTCTGAGACGTGTTGAGAGAAAGAGAGAGAAATTGGTGAGGGGAGGAGAGAGAGAATAGGAAGAGGGGAGGGGAGAGAGAGAGAGTCTGAGAGAGAGATGAGTGCAATTTATTAATTAAAGTGAGGGAAATACTGTCAATAGATGTTAGATTGGGTAAATGGGAGTAAAAAACTCTTGTTGGAGTAAGTGGGCAATTTTTAGGCTAAAATTGGGTAAGTGGTCACGACCCCTTACAATAATTCTTATAGACAACATCATGGATAATCGCAGGAGTTTCATCTAGGTGAGCAAGCCTAATTGAAACATCATTAGCGTCACAATAAATATGTCGGATTCTAATTGATTGAAAAGCAGTCATAAACTCTTTACAATCCTCCAACCCGACTTACCTCCAAGAAATTTTTCTCCTTACTCTAAAGTGCAGTAATTAGAGGAGCAGAGCTACTTTCAATGTCAATTTCTGCCCAAATTTGGTGGATATTAAGAAGAAGACCAGTTCTACATGCCTTCACTTCCATATTAAGAGACGAGTGTGCATGTACAAAAGGTCTAGCAATAGCTGCGAGACTCCTACCCATATCATCTCTGACCACTACTTGAAAGCCCTATATATCTATATTAATCTTCAGCCTCCCAGATGGAGGATTCTACCATTTAGTCACAACCCTCTTCTTCTGCTTTCCAACTCTAGGATGGGAATTTAGAAACTGCTCCAGCTATTTTATAGTCCATTGTATTATATGCATACGTTGGAGACCTTTTTTCTTCCACAAAATAATGTTCTGTTCTATCCAAATTGCCCACAACCCATAAAAGAAGAAATCACACTAATCTTCCCTAAGCACGTCCATCATGTCAAAAACCCACTCCTTCTCTGACCTGGCTAGGTGGCTTTCAGCCTACAATTTCAATAGGTTAAAAACCCAAAAACATTGGAGAGCACAACGTTGCTTAAATAAATGGGTGCCTGTTTCACAACTTTGTCCACATAACAAATAGAGTTGATCAAGAATGGGCACCTTCCTTTGACTACGAGCAGCTCTTATTGGCAGACCACCCTAAACCTTAAAGCAGTTTTTATCACCTCCTCCTCTGTAAACAATTCATTTAATAACTTCGCAAGTCATTCTCTATTCTCATCATCAATTAACTCAGCCACTAACATGTTCTTTGTCCCCTCCATTACAGGTGAAAAAGGTTGCAAAGAATAAGGTAGAGGCAGCCAAGGATCCTTCCAGGCCGAGATGTTCCGCCCATCTCCCACTTGAAATTTCACTCCCAATTTTAAAACCTCTCTCCCTGAGACAATACTTCTCCACGTATAAGAGGCACCACTTTCAAGCTCTGCCTCCATAAAAGAACCATTCAGATAGTGTTTCGCCTTAAGAAGCTGAGCAATAATGGAGTTTGGGTTTTGAATTAATCTCCATCCCTACTTAGCCAACAAAACCAAGTTAAAACAATGCATATTTTGAAACCCCATCCCACCATCACTCTTTAATTTACACAAATTTCTCCCACAAGAGCCAATGAATTTTCCTTTCCTCTTCCGTCCCTCCCCACCAAAACCTAGCCATGAGCTGGTGCATCTCATGACACAAGTGTTTGGGTAACTCAAAGCACCCTATCACATAAGAAGGGATAGCTTGAGCCACCACCTTGATAATTACCTCCTTTCCTGCCACACTAAGACATTTTTCCCTCCAACCTTATGTGCATGTCCAGATTTTCTGATTTAAAAAAGCAAATGCATCTTCTTTGGAGTAGCTGATTTCTATATGTAATACGAGATACTTGTCATGCTTGTCTACTTGATTGACACTCAGTATGTTAGCTAAATCCTCTTGGGTTCTGATATCAATATTCCTACTAAAGGAGATGCAACTTTTCTAGTAGTTTACTTGCTATCCAGACACCCCTTCATAAACCTGCAGAATTTGTTTCAAAGCAACACAATCCCCCACATCCGCTTTGCAAAAAATGAAGGAGTTACTTGCAAGGAATGCTAGGCGCCCCCTACATATCCGTGCGATGAGCATGGCTGGACGGAACTCGTGTTGTATGACTCAACGTTTGAGCAGCGGGATCACTAGGCGAGGATGCATCCAAGAATCGGTTGGAGGAAGGATGGTTTGGGGATCAAAGCCAGATCGGAAATGATCTGGGTTGCAGAAGGATGAGTGGTTTTGCAGGCGGGGGTGCCCGACGTCTTGGCATTGGTTGGTGGAGGATTTCTTAGGCGATTTGTGGCGAATGCTATGGTGGTTTGATGCGCGTGCAGCGATGAATGGGACTGCTATCGTAGATCAGGTGTTGGTGCAAGTGTAACCCAAATCAAGATCTATCATAGTCCTTTGGGCTTCCAAAATTCAAGCGTTAGTCATCGTCCGGTGCCGGATATGGAGCGGCGGTGTGGGGGAGACGCATAGCTGGGGGCATTTCCTCTTGATTGGGCTACGTGGTGGTCTTGGGCCACGTCTTTGGGCTCTTGTTGGGCTTCATCTAATTTTCTATTTCCTTTTTGTTTTATTCATTTTATGTGGTTGATTTTTGTGTTAGGTCTTCAATAATTTCCTATCGTTTGGTAGGGATGGACGGGCTATGTCCTGGTATGTGCACTCAACGTGCCGTGTATGCTCTAATGAGGCTGTGAGTTCCTTACTTGGTCAAATGGTCGCAACCTCTTAGTAGCAGGATGAAACTAAGCATCACTAGTAATACTTTTCGGTGCCAACATAGTGGGAAAGTTGATCTTAGTGGATTATGGCTCCGTGTGAGCATTATCTTTCGGGTATGTCGCCAAAATTGTAAAGCAAATGTTGCACTCTTTGCTAAATGGTGCTTGTTAGAGTACGTAGGTTATGTCGAGACTCTTGATATTATTTCTGGAGGTTCTTGCACTATGGGCTTTAGGCACAATGTTCCCTCCTTGTATTCTACAGTTTCATTAATAGTAACGGTTTGAGGGCTGCTGTATTAGCCCTTACATTCAAAAAAAAAAAATTCTGTTTTATTTTGAACTAATGTTTTTAGGGGAGAGTTCATTGTAGTTGTACCTTCATGATGCTTTTATTTATTCTTTTTGCAAATTTTTATGGCTAAGCTTTTGTTCATTCACTTTCAAATTCTTGATGCATGTTGGTACTTTTGTTTTCTTCTTCACTTTAATGTTTTAATAATGTTGGTTTTGATGTTGATTTTTGATGGAGAATATCTTGCTCAATGATGATCTTTGGCACTATTGGAGTTGGATTGCAAGGCCCTTGCCTTGTTGGTTATATGTTGGTGCCTTGCTTGGAATTCATGGACTTCAAGGGGGAGAAATTTCTAACTTACTCTTGTCAATTTTTTCAATTTGTGATTATTTAGCTGGTTTTTGTTTTATAAATAGCTTGTTTCTTTCTTTCATACTTGGATTTTTCATTAAAATTGCTTTCAAGAAAATACTTTGTAACATTGGGGACAATGTTAAGTTCAAGTGTGGGGGGAATTTTGTTAGTGTTTAGTATTCAATTGAAAAAAAAAATTGTTTTTAGTTTATTCTTTTCTAGTACTTTTTGTGTTTATTTTAGGTTTCTTCCAACACCAATGATGAACTTGAGCTTGATATAAATGTGGCCTAGAAAGCATATTTGGGTCTTATGAGCTTTATTTTTCAAAATAAATCATTATGGATCAAGTGTTTGATTTCATTTATATCCATATTTGTCATGTCGATATATTGAGCTAGAGAAGCATAGTCATATAGTGAGATTTGAGCTTAATGAAGTGCATGCATCCTTATAAGCACTAATTTTTTCATGAGTGAACATCTCATTTGCTTTGCATCTCTAGAACTTGCATCATATCTTTCGAAATTCTTTGTCTCAATTTAACATCTTGGAAATGATTTAGGCAACTAGTTATCCATCATGGCCAAATGAGTATGTCCCAAAATGATTGAATATCCTTAGATTGCCATTTTGAGCCTTTATGTTAGCCTTTCAATTCTTCACACCATAAATATCTATCCTTAACTTAAACACTTGCCTTACCCTTTCAAGTTTTCTTAATGAGCAATACGAGATTATTTTTGTCATGATGCTAAAAGAAACAAGTTTGGGGGTACTCGGAAAAGAATAAGTGGAGTGGTGTTCTTTGTTTTGCAATTTTACTTTTCGTGAGCTAAAAAAAAGAAAAAAAGTATCAAGAGAAAGAAAAAAAGCAAAAAAGAGGAGAAAAAAAGAAAATCTCAAAAGACTGTTATTTCAATTCATTAATTAATTTTTGTTCAAGCTTGGGGGAGTGGTGAGAAAGTGAAAATTTTGAGCATCTTTATTTCTGAAGTTCCTAATCTCAAAAGGATTGTTGCTTATTAATTTGCTTGAAAATTGTTTTTCCATTCCATTTTATTTCTTTAACCCCCTCACTCTAAGCCTCATTACATCCAATAAAAGTCTTTTTTCATCCAAGATGTGATTTTGTTGATAAGTGGAGATAAGATTGAAGAGCAAGCATATGGCGGTATTGCATAAGATTGTTTTGAGTGTAGAATAGTTAACCCATAAATACTTGTGTGAAAAATAGAATGAATATCTTGTGAGTTTATGGTTAACATGGTTTGACATGCATTCTCAATTTTGGTACATTGAAATGACAAATTAGAGACATGTTACACATTTCAAAACGCAAGCATTTGGTTTTAAGACCTAACTCGATTTCCATGCCCTATCTATATTGTGTTCTTTGAGGAAATTGTTGGAAGGATTAGGTAGTTGTTGTATTGTCGAATTTGGGTTAGTTTGCTTGAGGACAAGCAAAGTTCAAGTTTGGGGGTATTTGTTGGATCATAATTCATATACTTATTTGTGCCCTAAAACATGGAAATTACTTGTTCTAAAGTCCAATTTAATGTTGACTAATCTAATTCCATGTTTTGTAGAAAATCATGACAAGAGGAGAAAAAACTGAAAGTCCAGCAAATTTTCCGTGCACCACCACTTTTGGTGGCACAAGAGGCGACGCACCACCACTCACGGTGGTGCGATGTATTTTCAGGCCACATTCATGGAGGAACAAGGAGGATGAGTACCATAGCGTCTATTCTATTACATCAATTCACCATCATTCTATCTCAACCAAATTCCAACCCTTTTGGTTTCAATTCAACCAAACACTCCCTATTGCCCGAAAGTCCATCATCATCAACACTCCAATATCTATCATGTTTTAGTAGGGCTGCCACTTGATTTGATAATTACCAAACCGACAGAATACCAACCGATACTTTAGGTTTGGTAAATCGACTTTTTGGTAACCGAGACCGATAAAACCGAAATCGAAAATTACCGAAAAAGTTGGTTTGGTTTTGGTAAATACTGAATCTACCGATTATCTTAATATTAGCTTTATATACTATTGTTTTCAATACACATACATGTATATTAAGAAATAAACATAAAACTTTTCATAATAGTATGAACATTACTCAATATACTACATAATTAATAGTACATGTATTTTGAGTAACCTAGTCCAAGATGGTTAAATAACCTAGTTTTATTGAAAATAGAGAAAATTTGATGTCATATATACAAAAAAAAGCTATGATTAGTAGATGAATACAAAGTTTACGATTATAAAATTGAAAAACCTAATTTTGTTTGTTCTAACTTATATTACAAAGAATTAGTTATTCTAAAGTCAGTAATACCGAAAACCGAAATACCGAATTTGGTAGATATATGATTAAAAACAGAAAATTTTGGTTGGTAATTGGTAGCTCAATTTTGAAACCTAAAGCTTTGGTTTTGAAGTTGGTAATAGCTACAACTGATTCGAACTGACTGAGTGACATCACTATGTTTTAGGCTTAATCATCATCCCTCACTCATCATTTCCTACTTCAACCTACACCATCACTGCCATGCCATTTTCCCTTGATTTTGGGATTTATTACCACTTTTCTACTCCAGCTCCATGCTTCTTACATGGCTTGGGTTGCTCCCTTTTGCTTCTCAACACTATTTCACACCTCTCTTTCCATCTATTTAAGCACCCATTCTCTTAAGGAATGAGGGATCACTCGCACTGAGCCACTACAACCCTTTTTCTCTATATTCTCTACACAATCCACCACCATCTCCTCACAAAACCTCCATCTTCACCACTTCATTTTCCAACTACATCCCTACTCATAACATCTCACATATACCAAACATCATCATCATGTCAAGTCTTAAAGAAGGAGTTCGAGGAAGAAGTTAGAGCACAAGAGGATCCACCACATCATCTCTATGACAAAGTTTTGCATGATCAACCACTTCATGATCCTTCACTTGTGACAAGCCCTAGTCATTTCTAAACTCTATTCTTTGATAGCTTAATGTTTTCCATTATGTTGATGCTATTTTTTGCAGATATGTGTGAGTAGTCTATTGTTGGGGTTAGGGTTGAAAGCTCTAGCCAAACTTGTAATGAATTGATGTTTGAATCTTATTTGATGCAATTTGCATGATTATCTTCACATGCTAATTCAAGAAGTGAATGCTTGTATTTGAATCTAGCTAATTTGAATACTTTGTATTTGTCATTACATGAACAATGTTTAGAGAGTAGCTAGCTTTGAACATTAGTAGCATGATAGCACACTAGGTGTGTATGTGACAGTAGTGAGTTAAAATCACCTAGACTTAGGATTGGTTTGCTTGCTTGATTATCTAAACTCAAACCTTTATGCATCTAGGAGCAAGGAATTGATACTTATCCGATAATATAACTTGTTCTTGGGTAGTTAGTTTCGCACTTATCCGGTGGGAATTGATAAAATTAAAGGAGTTTAGGCCTTAGTAGTCTCATCTGGAAGCTAAGAGGGTAATTGGAAATACGGTTGTCAATTCCAACACGACCCGATAACACGACTCGAAACCCGCAAGAAATAAAGTGGGTTGAACTCACACGATTAAAAAGCGGGTCAGCCGTGGGTCAACCCGCCATAACCCATTTAATAAATGGGTCGGCTACGGGTTAACCCGCCAACACGAAGTAAACTTGTATAGCTCGATTATTCTATAATTCTTTTTGAAATTTTGGACGTTGGGAGTATTTGATCATAGGATTAGACAATCTGAAATATTTTGCTTTTATAATTATTGGATTTAATTATTTATGAATATATATAATTATTTACATCCTTCGTCTTCTAGAGTTTTTAGTGAATTTAATCAATTTGTACATGTTTTTTAGTTAAATGGGTTGCATTGTTAACCCTTAAATGGGTCATTTTGTCTAACATGATACGACATATTTGTTAAATGGGTTAAGCGGGTTGGAAATGAGTAATCCGTTTAATAAATAGGTTGGGTTTGGGTTTAAATATTTGACACAATTATTAAATTGGTTGGGTTTGGATTTGTATCTTGCGACACGACAAATACCTTGACCCGACACGACCCATTGACAACCCTAATTGGAAACTTAGGATTGTTTTCGTTATAGTTTGAACATCAATGCATGTAACGAAGGCTATGGTGAGCAACCTAAAGCTCTAACTTCCATCAATTCTATCACATCTAGTTTAGCATAGCCTAGTTTACATTTCAAGTTTTTATTGTGTGTTCATTTGAGTTGAAACCATCTCCAACACCAAAATCAAACCACTACACCTTCTTGCATATATATTCACCATGAACTTTGGTCCACTTGTGAGCCATTGTTTGCAATTTGTATATTTGCATATTCATCTAGCACCCTTTAGGTTTTCCTTAGCTAGAGTGAGTTTTCCAATCCCTTGGGTACAATATCCCCTACTCATAATCCCTACACTATAACTTGGCCCTTATACTTGAGGGTGGCTATTTGGCTAACAAGAACAAACTAGCTAGACATAGTAACAATCATTCATTTGAGTCAACTTCTTTTAGAAGATATTTGAGCATTGAAGAGGAAACAGGTTATTATTTTGTTTTGTGTTTGGCCAGCTTTGGTTTTGTTTTTTGTTTTTATATTTTGTACATGCTAGGAAATCTTGAGTCATTTATAATAAAGTATATAGATTTTCATGAATCAATAAAAGTTTGTTGCTAAATCAATGGTTTTAAGAAATCAATAATAATCTATCCATTTTTTAAAGAGTCTGTGGACTTTTCAAAGAGTTTGTCATATAGAAAAAGTCTTTACAAATCCAAACATAATACATCCCACTAAGTATCGAACAAATTAAACAAGTTAAAGCTCAGTAAACATTAGTGGTTTGCCTTATTTGGCCACATGCTTTCACGTCAGGTCTGATAATAACGAATTGGGATAGAACTGCATGTCGCCCACAACATGTTGCCTTGATCTATGGACCACCAATTTCGACTTGTTGCCATACCAACATTGAGTTATAGTAGTCACAAGACTTCACAGCCACCTTCTCAAAATAAAGGTTAGATTGGAAACGACCTTGATCCGGTCTGAAATCACCCAGAAGAAACACGCTCGTGGCCCTCATGCACCACTGACCACGAAGTTACATAGTCCATAGTCCACGACTGGTCAACTCACTGATATAAGCATCAACGAAACTACATTGCCACAAGGGCGGTCCTAGGCCTATTGCCTCCAACCCAATGAGCCCAAAAACTTTTCATATATAACAAGGCGCACACCTTTGTCAATGAACTAGTCATTGCTGCAAGTCTCTCAAAAAAAAAGAAAAAGGCACACATACTAACCAATATCGCTAAAAGCCTTGGATAAAAAATAGAAAAGGACGCACATATACTAACCAATTCTACGTTGAGAAAATCCTCCCATTATAAAAAGCAAAATAAAAATCGATAAATTTAGCCGTTGGTAGATTTGTTGACGAAAGCCATCGATAAAACATTACAATAGAGTGAATAGAGTACACACATTTTTGACAAATTATTTGTCAATAAATGCTTCTCATAAGAAAAATAAAATTAAACTGGCTGCACATTGACCAATGAATTATTTGTAGTTTTTTTTTTTTTTTGAAAGTAATGAATATATTCATAGCAAACATAGGCTAGAATGGCCCAATACATAGTTCTCAGCAAGGGATAGGTGCCATTACGTACACTTGAAACAATTCCGCTCCTTTTGCAGGAGCCTAGTAGAATAACATAATTCTAAACTAAGAATAGTAGTAGGCAAAGGTCCCAGTGCCAATGCGCTCAATTGCAGTACACCAAAAAACTTTACATCTAGATGTGTAGAATCACTAATCATTCTGTAGGCAAAGTACCAAAGCTATGATCCCTAAAAAATATAGAGAATTATTGAAAGTAAACAAAGCTACTAACATAGAATTGGGCCAAAGTCAAAACCAACCTAGCCCAAAATAGTAGTCCAGCAGCCCCAAGAAAAGAAACCAACTCCAGCCCATCTTCAGCCTCAAATGTTCAACCACCACAACCCAAAGCTTGATGCCGCCGCTGCAAAAAACAGACGCCAGCCCACGTTGCTGCCACCTACTGCCAGACCTTGCCACCTCAATGCCCCGCCTAAACCTCGATGCCACCTACTGCCAGAGCTTGCCGCCTCAACGTCCCGCCTCTAACCACCAAATCTGCAAAAGAACAAAGTAACCAGATAAACTGGATGGAAAAATTGGGTAAGATCCGGTAAGGGATGAAAGAAACAGGCACCACAGGGTACACAGGATCTTGTAGCATCAACCAGTGCGATAGGAGGTAAACCCCAATTTGAAAGCCCCGAAGAGTGAGAGAACCGATCTTTGCAGAAAAAAGACGAACGAGGGGAAGAGGATGAAGACAGATGAAACTGGAAAAAGGAAGATTGGGAACAACAAGAACCAAACAGGGCTAAAACGGAGACAAACTCCTAGTAAAATGGCCAAGGACAACAGATGGAAAGAAAACATAAATTAAAAAGTCGAGCATAGATAGATAAAGCCTCACGAAGAGGGAAAATTGATTATCAGTACCTACCCCGACTTTCAAGTCAAAGATCCAAATTAGAATGATCTAGATCTGGCAAGAAAGAGGGGGAGGAGGGGGAGGAGGAGGAAAACTTAAGCGGTGGGTTTGTTTAGAGAGAAGTGAGAGTTTCTCTCACTAGAAAAGTGTCCACTTGTTTTATTTTTAAAAGCAGAGTTATGAACAAATAACACAAGCATCTTTTTGCTACACAAAGTAGTGGAGTGCTGCACAGTAAATATCAAGAGTCCTTCCCTTTATTTATTTATTAAGCTGTTCCCAATTTGTTCCCTTCTCTTCTTTATACTTGATATTGAAGTTTAAAGTAAATTCTATTGTGTATCTTCATAATTAAAAACTAAACTCAATTGCTGAAAAAATTGAAAAAAATTCATCTACTGTACCATTATATTTATTTTTAATTAGTTCATTTAATATATTAAACAATAGTTAAGAAATTAATTCAATGTAGTAAAAGGCCTAAAATGAAATGGCTATTAATTGCCTCCAAATTCTTAAAGCCAACCTCACTCCTTAGGGCATATTTGTTTCACAGGACAATCATTGCCCAATTTAATTTATGTAATAGTCCTGGACTCCTCTAACTTGGCTTATGCTATACTAATACATGAATCATGTTTGGCGTTGGTAGGCTAAGGAGCATAATAATAACTAATCAGCATCATTTCTGTTGAAAATCATTACCTGCAGAAAACTTAAAATCCAGATTAATAGGCAGCATTTCAGTAGGAAAATACATCCAATCAAAGCATCAGATGCCGACTTCCTAGTTACTGATCATGATCAGCCACTTTTACTCTCACTAAGCTTTGCGAGAAGTGATTTTTTGGCTTGCTATTAAGAATAGCCAGTATAAAACTTAGAGAGAGAAATTGACATATGTATTTGATGGAGTCGCGATCTGCCAGTGGCTGATCTGAAATGAAATCAAAAGAGAGACAAATAGAGAGAGAAAGGGGACGATTAAAGAACCAGAAACCCTATTCTACAGAGAATTAAAAAATCGATAAAAAAAAACTGAAAACCTAACGATCCAGACGAAGCTGCATTGCAGGTTTAAGGAGGTAAGGATGATGAGAGAATGATGAACTGATGCGAAGAGTAGAACGAAGTGATAGAACCCAACCGAAATTTCACCCCGAAACCCGAATTGAGCCTATGGGGCCCACCTTAGATGAAATTTACCGAAAAATCAGCAGAACCTTCCTTAAAATGGACTACGCAAAGTTTACAAAACGTGGACATGAGCATAACTAATCCCACAACCATGTATACATTCCAAATCTTTACATTCCAAAATACAATTCAACCTTAATCCTATCAAAGCATTCGAATTCTCAAGTATTACCATTTCCCCAATTTAAACGGGTTATCAGAGCAGTTTTACGTAATTAATCCAACATCATACAAAGGTAAGTTAAGTGATAACCTACGATCAAAACGGAAGATCTGGATCCTAAGCCTCAATTTCCTGGACGTGACATCGGCAAATCTGAAATCTGGGCATTTAGAAAACCAAAGGGCCCAGAGGAAAACATTTAAAAACTTTAGAGTGAGTGAACAAAAATAAAATAAATTACAAAAATAACTAATTGGGTGCTTTCCCATTTTCTCGTTATTTAAATCCGGCATGCAGTGCAATTTATGAAATGTCTCCAAATTCGTTTCCCTTAAAGTCAACATTTTCGTGAAAAACATTCGATGACTAGAAAGAGCTGCTGACTAGTCATCTCATGCCATATGGAGGGGACTGCCATCCAGATGAAGCATCGGAGGGGACTGCTGACTGGAATTTAGGAGGCGGTAGTTAGAGGAAACTGCTGACTAACCACAGGTAGTAGAGGGAATACTGACTAACTACCTCATGTCATCTGGCAGGGACTGACGACCAGATGACGCACTGGAGGGGACTGCCTACCGGAATATCCTTGAGGGAACTGCTGACCAGAATATTTTCTGGAGGGGACTGCCAACCTAACTATCACCTGGAAAGGACTGCTGACCAGGTAATGTACACATGTGCTGAATAGTAGCCTCCTTGTCAATTCATTTTTTTTTATAACTCTTTTCTTTCAACGAAAATCACCTTTAAATAATTAATTATTTTCAATTCACAATTTAATCCAATGCTTGAAAATCCATACTGCATGCATAATTTAATTAAAACAAAGGTCCACTCACAGGTGAGCCTCACAACTATCCTATTGCCTGCTAGTGTCCCCCTCGCTCGAGGGCTCAATACGTCCTGTACAAATTGACAACATATAAATAACTATAAGAAGGGAATAATTAAAAATCAATAATTTATTCCCTCGAAATTAGCAACTCAATATTCATCAATTTCTCTAAAAATCGACTCTTCTGATTTAGAATTTATAAGACTCAGAAATTCTTAACGATTTCAATGCCCTCAATTCCTCCTTAACCTTCTCAAGTCCCCTTCCAACAACTTAATCAATTCAATTTCGATTTCTCAACAATAAATATAACCAATAACTTTAAAAAATTTCCCTTTCCAATTCTCCAAATCCTTCAATAATTATAACTCAAATTACTAACACAACAACGATTATTTTAATCAACTCTCGGTAATAATATTCTTGAACAACAACCATACATAACCAATAATTCCATTCTTAGCACTCTTGAGCAACGACAATTCAACTAAAATCCATGGTATCAAGGTAGTCAACGATTCCCATACACAAGACATAATTAACAAACTAGAACTAAGCATTTTTAGGTGGTTGCACGCACCACAAGGCGCCACCACCAGTGGCGGCGTGTGGGCTTCACGTGCCACCGCACGAACCCCAAAAACCGGCCACTCAACTTACACCAATAGCATCTCCACAACAAGCCCAACAATATCTATACCTGCAAGAACAAACAATTCCAAACGTTTTGGCCGGAAAATCAACCCGAAACAAGGAAACCAACGATCTACTGTTCACGATCAATGTTCACCTTCGATTCTCCTTCGACTGGCCATATCAAGCTGCAAAAAGTTAGTGATGATGATCAGCATCACCCCAGCAACCAAAACCCCCAAGAAATCCGGCCGGAAACCGCAGGAAATCGGAGATCAAAGCAAATCACATTCTAGAATTTCTCTTCGGTTCTTCTCAAAACCAAGCTACCCAATGCGAAATACTTACTTAAGATGGAAGAGGAGGAAGAGAGGAAGCTTTTCCAACTAGTGGCACGTCTGGCGGTGGCCTGACGGCGAAAAAATCACTAGATTTCTTCTCCGAGTACTGTGCGGCGAAAGGAAGGAGGGAGAAGGAGAAAGGATCGGGTTTTCCCTATTCTAGGCTGCCAATTGCTTTTCTCTCTCCTCTTTCCCAAAATGGAAAGCCACTTAAAACCCAAGTTAAGAATAGTAACTTCCGTTTTTTAGATCATAACTTTTCCGTCGTAACTTCGATTTAAGTAAACTACGTGTCTACGAACTTGGTTTAACGTGTTCTATAACATCCATCGAAAAATTTCCTAAATTACTAGGTCAAAAAAAAAGTCAACTCTTCGTCGACTAAACGGTATAACGTAACTCACGAAGTAAAAACGTCCTTTACTAACAGTAAACAATAATAAACTATGATTGCTGGGTACGGGGTATGACACGAGGCTTCCATAGTCCTATGATTTTTGGTGTCATTATGATAGAAGGTGTTGGGGAGTTTTTGGGACTCAAAAGTCTCATTTAATAGAGTCCATGTTGAGGCCAAACATGGGATAGCTTATGTTACACTAGATAATGATGTCCAATCTGTTACTTCCCGTATCTCAATTTGCTGGTTTGCTAGTCATTTGGATGGCAAACAATAATTCTAATAACTTTTTACTTCATTTCAGTACTTATATGGGATCCAAAAGTTGGCTTTTTTTTTGTTCCGTATTTGAGAAAATTTCCTTCACAAAAGTTATAGAGGACATCAAATCGAGTTCGTGGACATGCGGTACGCTCAAATCAGAGTTCATATGCGAAAGTCATGGTCAGAAAACTAAAGTTACTATTTCTGAAAATTTACTATAAATAGCCATTTACCTTCTGTAAGTCTCCATTTTCGGAAATTCACGCCAATTACCCTGTTATGTTTCTCTCTCTCTTAGACGCCGGTCAACCTGTCCAGAAACTAAAAACCCTGTCGGCCCTCCGTTGTCATACCGAAAATGACTGCCTCCTCGTCATCTTTAAATCCTTGGCAGTGGTTTGTGATGATTTGGTCGGAGTAGAGAGAATCGAAGCAATAATGGGTGTTTGGCCGAGTATGCTCGACTCGATTCGATCGCCGTTTTCCAGCTACTTCCTGACTTGAAATCAACTAGGTCTTGGAGGTCTCTTCATGTTGGTTCTCTTGATACCCGCCCATATCGATTCAACCGGAGGGGGAAGAATTGAAGCATGGAAGTTTTCGAACTCACGAGGTAATTTCCAGCAATTCTAGGTATTTCTGGACTTTGTTGTAGTTCTGAACGTTGTTGTGAAGATTTTGGCATAGGTTTCATGACCCAATTCGAGGGTTGGTCGGCGGCGCGTGGGGGTGCGTCTAGCTGTTTCTGGTGGTCTGCCTTGGTATTCTAGGTAGAGCTTGGTGTTACGAATGTGTCGTTATGCTTTTTGTTAGGATTACTGAAGTTTTGGAAATCGGTCAGGATTTATGAAGTTTCGGGTGTTGATTTTCAGAAATCCGATAGTTGGATTTCCTTAGTTTATGTTCTAGAATGCTAGAATTGATGAAACGATGTTGTTGGTAAAGTTTAGTCTGATTCCGAGGAGTTTTGGAACTTGTAGGTTTCAGAGGATCGAAGATGTCAAGTTTTTGGTTTATTTGTTATGAATTTATTTCGGACCTTCCATTCGGTTATTTAAGATGTATTGTTGTGTATAGGATGACGTACCAAACCACTGCTCAATGAGGAATTCTTTATATGTGACTGTCGACGTTGTACCATGACTGGACTTTTGATTATAAATTATGCATTCTATTATTTTCTGAATAAGTGATTTATTCATTCATCGTTTCATTTATCAAGCATATTATTTGGTTTTGGATTATAATTTGAACATATGATTTGGTTTCAGAAATTGATTTTGATTTATCTTGTAGATTTTCTTTCTATGATGATTTTGGAGATTTAATTGTGATTTATTTCGATGTTGACTTTCGGGAAAGATTGTACTTTACCATTTGTTTGACTTTGAGCTTTCAATGATTTATTTCTGATAATTGGTTATTATTTGAATTTATGATTTGTAATTTGATCTCGCTATTTATTATCATTTTGAGATTATTTTGATGTGTGGGACACGTCGTTGATTTAATTGAATTATCATGAAATTCTCCGAGTATTGTTGGGAATCGTACTCATGATTTCATTTGCAAGATTTTGGGGAAGCTTTATGAATTTACTGGTTTTTGAATGTCTTTATTCGCCATACTTGGGTTGCTTTACTTTAGTTCTCCTCCTCATGTGAGTTGCAGTCGAGGTTCCTCCTCACTGACTTTGTGTTTGTGGGTTGAAGTAAAGGATAGAGCCTGAGAGGCTCCGACCCCTTTGTCGTATGGTGATTTCGTCTTCCCCATACTCTACTATGACTTAAATAGCGGGGCTACTCCGATTTTACTTAACCAGCGGGGCTGGTCTGTTTTTATGAGTTTTCTGTGTTAAAGAAATATGTTTTACAAAGGTTGCATGCATCGAGGTTTTATAAATAATTCAAACTGTGGGAAAGTATAAATTGTTCCCTTATTTCATTTATTACAATTATTTATTTTTGTCCACTCACACTAACACGTTTTACAATACTTTCCCCTGGGCCCTTAGGTTTCAAATGCCCAGTTTGCAGGCTAGATTAGTTGAGGTCGGGCGTACATGGAGTCGAGGCATAGTCAACAGCACAGCTTCCACGTATTCATCTTATTTTTATTTTACTTGTTTACTTTGTGGATTAGGATTGCTCTGATAACATGTGGAATTAATGTTATTAAGTTGAGACTTGTATTTTGTGAAATTGGAGATGTTGTGATTTGAGGAGTAAGGTGGCTCCAGGAGTTGAGGATGATGTTTGATGTTAGGGGTGTAATTGTTTTTCTACAGGTTAAAGGTAATCCATTTTTTGGGAAGTTTCGCCAAATTTTAGGTAGAATTTATTCTAAGGTAGATCCTGCAAGGCTACTTCGCATTTCACCCTGAAATTCGGGACATGTCCTGTCACAATCCCAGCCAATCCCATGTAACAAACACGCCTTTAGGGATTCGCCTCGACTCTCTTTTTTTTTTTTTTTTTGGGGTAAGAAAAGAACTTACAACCAAACTAAAAAACAACTAAAACTCTAAAAGAGGCTATAAGGCATCCATTAAGCCTATCAAAAAAAGCAGCAGCAGCCATGGCATTGGGAAGATCATGGCTCTAGATAAGACTTGCACCAAGATTATAACCCATTTTCGCTAAGGTATCAACAACAAAGTTGACTTCTCTAGAGATGTGATTAAAACTCGATATCTCCAAAACATGTAGAAAACTTTCTAATGTATCCAATGAGAAACTTGAGCCTCCAAAGAATAGAAAATTGACCAGGTAATGGAATTGACAAGGGTTTATGAGACACCTTCCACTTTGAACTTTTTTTTACACCATTTCGTTAGGCTTGACAAAGACCATCACGAAGAGCAAGACTTTCAGCGTGTAAGACGTTAATAACACAAAAAAATTTTCAGCTTGCTACTAAAGAAGTACCATTAGAATCTCCGATAATAAAACGGAGAGCAGCTTTGTTGCTGCGGATGACAGCGCCTTGACTCTGTTTATACGATTATCCGGTAAAATATTTTAAGAAAAGATTCTGACAAATATCCCTGATAATTGGTATTATTTATACTAAAATTTTCACTGCTTATTTTCTTTCCCCTTCTACCTCTGATCTCTTATCTACTACAGTACTACTCAGGTACGCAGCGAAGGGTCGTTTTCTTTCATCGTAAATCATCGATGAAGAAAACCAAAGTTTCCCACAGCCACCGAACATCCAACACTGACATCCCTCCAAACCAAGAAGACGAAGTAGAAGAAGAGCATCACATTCTCCGACTGCCAAACCGCATAGTGCTGGAGTTCTTCTGCAAAATCCCAACGAAATGGCTCGCCCAATGCAAGTGTGTATGCAAGTCTTGGCGCCGGTTGCTTTCCGACCCTCATTTCACCAAAAGCCTCCTTTCACGAACACCCAGTTACCTTCTGCTCCGAGACACTTGTTATCTCAAGAGCCTCGTCATCTTCGACTTCGAAAAGGCATCCGACAGAAATATGTTCGAGTTCTGGGACAGGCCGAAAACCGAAGACGACTGCTTGACCAAGCTTTCTGGAGACCGCAATGCTCTCATTTCTGGCCAGGTCATCGGTTCATGCAATGGCTTCCTCTGCATATACAATGACTGGCCTAACCCTTGGCGTCTTTACATTTACAATCCCATTACTGGTGAGTCTCTGACTCTTCCAACGCCTGAAATGAAATGCTCCTTTTTGTGTGGCTTAGGGTATAGTCCTATCAGTGATGTGTACAAAGTAGTCATGTTTAAGTATCCGAGTGAAGGTCCTAATAATAAAAGGGAGGTGAAGGTCATGACCGTTGGCTCTGGGGTTTGGAGAACCATTGGGGATTTGCGGTTTAATGTTTTGGGGGATGCTGATACAAATGGGGTGTATCTTAATGGATTTCTTCACTGGATTGGTGAGTCTTGCACAGATTCGGTTTCGATATTTGCCTTTGATGTCGAAAATGAGTGCTTCCAAGAGTTGCCACCGCATCCTAGTGCTTTAAAAATCAAAAATATTGAAATCTTCAATGGTTGGCTGTCCATATTTCTTCGCAGAAGAGGTGTCATCAGTGTTTGGGTCATGAAGGATTATGGTGTTGAGGGGTCTTGGACCAAAGAGCTTGAAATTGAAAAGGCAAGTGATTCTCGAATCTTGATGTCTACAAACAAGGGGCCAGTGTTGATGTTACGTGATTGGGAAATTCACACTTATGATCTTGGAACAAAGAGGTATAAATGGGTTCCTGTCAATGGATTACCATTAGTGTTTCAAGAAATTGCACATACTCCAAGCTTTGTTTTGCTGAAAGACATCATCAAGGGTTAGAACCAAAGGTAATATATTCTAAACAAAAGTTCAATGAGCACTTTTATGTTTCATGCTATGTGCAAATTCAAAATTCAAGTCATTTAATTACTGAATACTGATGGGTCGCTTTGGTGCAATTATGTTTACTTTGCCAACTAATTGCAGATAATTTATCTTGGTCTTAACTTGTCTCCCTTCAATTTTGATTACTTCTTTTTTCCCAGTTTTGTTAGTCCTGAGATAAGTGGCAAGCCCCTTCTAAATTTTGTGCTGTAGGAGAGTTGGCTATTCCCATTCTCTTTTAAATCAGACGCTGGTGTGTATCACTAATATGTTTAGTTGGACTATCATCTTTTTCGTCTTATGATACTAACTCATGGATATTTGTACTTATGATATTTATATTATTAATCACTGATACTTCAAAATAATATTATATTTTTGTTTTGTGTCTGTATTATGGAAGTTGACTCAGCCAAAAAGACTTTCATTTGCCAGGTTCTAGCCAAATATCGTAAACTCAAAAGTTAAAAAGATTCTTCTTTTTTTAAATTTTTTTTTACCAATATTTGAACAATGGACTGGTTGATAATTCTACTCAAGGGAATGTGAAACTTACCAGCATTGCTTCAATTTCTATATTTATTTTGAGCACCTGTTCTATTGAGAAGATGATTAACTATTAGTTAGAAGTATTTTAAGTATCGAGGTCTTGGTCATGCTATAGTTGCTGTGATGTTTTTCCGTTGCAAAAGCTTGTAGATTTAGATTATGTTTAGGTACACTGGTTTGTTATTTTCACTAGTTTGCTATGATGTTAGATTTGGTGTAAATCTAGCAGTTTTGAGGCAGGAATGAAGCATTTGTGATGTGCATTGATTTATCCTTTTAGCTAATATTTTGGGTATTTTGGGATCCAAAGAAATCTCAATCAGTAGGAAGTAGGTGAGCTTGTAGCATTCTCCTTTCAGATTTAGATATGAGATTTGGAGGCTGGAGTCTTTCTTTTGGAGATTTTTCTTGTAAATCTTTTTCAAAGCTTTTGTTAGGGATCTCTATTTTTCTTTTAACATGTTCCCTTGTAAGGAATGCTAAAAGTACTCTCGTCTAGAGTGTCAGTTAGTTATCAGGTAGTTCAGAGAAGGTGAATGTCGTGTTATCTTTTCCGCACTGGTTTCTTATGTGTAAGGATGCTGGAGAAAGTAATGATAAATTTTTCCTTTAGTGATCAGTTTCCTAATATTTATGGATACATATATATAGGGAAGCGAGTTTAAAATGGGATTCTCTTGTTTTATGTAATTCATTACTTCTCTTGGAGTAAAAATAAGGGCTGTGGATTTTGGGAAATGTGGTCTGTTGACAATCTTCTGGGTTATGTGCATACAAAGGAATAGCCGAATAGGAGGGCATTTGATAATGGGATGGATCAGATGGTAGATCAGTAATGAGAGTGTCTGTTTTGGGCTTCATTGTGGGCCATTGTATCTATAGATTTCAGGAAGTCTTTTTCTGCTGGTTCTATAGTTTTTGCCTTCTTCATTGTTATGTATAGTTTTTGTATCTTTAATAATAGTTTCGTTTCTCATAAGAGAAAAAAAAAAAAAAGTTTTATGCATTGGTAAATTTTGTCATAGTGATAATGATATTGCCATAGTTTCAAGGGAGAGACCCTGTGTTAGTGATGTTATGCAGTTTGCATTCATGTTATGGGTCGGTGATTTTCTCTTATTAACTACTGCAAATTGTTTAATCTGATTTCAGGAATTGATGTGCTATACTGAGGCATCTAATGAGCTTCAGAAGAAACATTACGCTGTCAACTCAATATTCTGTGGGACAAGAACTATCATTGAAGCTTCAACAAAAGTTATCTTGTTCCTTTTGCTTCTTTTGTTACGGTTTACCCTCCCTTTCTTGTTTAGGCCTTTGCTATTAGGAGGGTCCTCCGTGCTCTGAGTTATTTTGCCTTTTAAGATGTTGAATCCTACCTCTACTACGAATGAATTAATTCTATTTTTACAAGTTTCGTTCTTTTTCATGTTACAGAATAACTGCTAATTTATTTGATTCTATTGTTGGTAATGGTTTTTTTTGGTAGGATTGGAACTAGGGGTCATCATGGTCAGACTAGGGCCGACCCTACTCTAAATTTTAGAGCTTAGGGTCGGGTCGGGTAGGGCCGAGCCTAATCAAAGTCAACAAAATTAAGGGCCATAGCTTAGATATGCTAAGCTTTATCCACTCGAAAGGCCCAAGCCGCTAGGGCTGAAATGGTCGGGTCGGGCTGGCCTTCGGATAAGGCCAAATTGGGCCGAAAAGGGCCTTATTTTGTTTAACAAAAAGAAATACATGTTTTAGGGAAACGATATTTGAGAGCGAATTGATAATAGGGACCTCTTTACATAGAGGATTACAATGCATAGAATCTGAATTGTACAAGGAAAGGCAATCATACAATGAATGAATATCTCTAAGATATTCTTCGGGATTCTCTCTAATTAAAACTCTATTACCACTAGGTCAAGTAACCTAGAGTTTAGGCTAGACACACAAATAGAGATTGACTTGAACACTCCTCTTTGTGTCGCCTAAACGTGGTGCTCCTCTCGTTTCCTCATTAAAAACCTTGCCGAGTAACAAAAACCCAATGAGACAAAATTAACCTCGGTCGAAGGGGAAAAATAGCACAACACACCATTCACATTTCGAGACCATACATGTAGACATCTCCCCCTGATGTCTACATCTCCCCCAGATGACTACGGTCATGGGAGATCGGATAACTTCCGTAAACGATGCTACCAACACAGGAATTTAGGCAATGACTTAGTGAGCAAGTCTGCCACACTGTCCTCAGATTGAATCTAGTTCAAATTGAACTTAAGGAGAGTCTGTTGTTGCTGATTATGCTTGGTGTTGTCGCTTTTGATTTAGCCTTTGCTTCATTTGTTCAAAGCAAGCATTATTATCCTAAATGCTCATAGACTCATCTGTGGTAGACTTCAAACCACAATTGTTTTGAACATACGTAATTATGGATCCAATCCATAAACATTCACGAACCATTTCGTGAAGAGAAATAATCTCTGCATGGTTCAAAGATATAGCGACTAAGGTCTGTTCTGTAGACCTCCAAGATATCACAGTTTTTCCCATGGTGAACACTTAACCAGTTTGGGAATGACCTATGTATGGGTCAGAGAGATACCCAATATCAGCAAAACCTTCCAAAACACATGTCGTTTTGGGATGGGGATAGTCGAAGCAGACCAGTGTTGGAGGCAATCCAGGTGTGTGATGGGTCCGAATTCATCATCTTTCTGTAGGAATGGAACAAACCTATATCAATTGTACATCTCAAGTACCAAAAGATGTATTTTACACCAATCAAATGGCGTCGCGTTGGCGTAAAGTTATACCTTAGCTAACAAGTTCACTGCAAATGAGACGTCCGGTCCTGTGCATTGAACTAAGTAAAATAATGCGCCTATTGTACTGAAGTAAGGCACTCCTGCCTCTAGCACATCTTCGTCATCACCCTTTGAATGAAGAGGATCCTTTTTAGGATCAAGACTACGGACTATCACGGGGGTGCTTGGAGGCTTGACCTTGTCAAAATGCCTAAGCATCTATCAACACGATGCTCAAGTTCCAAACCGAAACATAATCGTGTTCTCCCAAAATCCTTCATCTCAAACTCGGATTTCAATTCTTCAGCGGTTTTCCTTAACTCTTTAAGGGCTTCCAATGAATATCATGTCCAACATGAACCGCGATAGAATCCGAAACTTGTTATGGAAATGCGTGGACATATCCCTTCCCAATCAAGTAGTCATTTTAGTGAGCGTTTCAATCTTATTGTAAACACACTCCGTGGTCTAGAGCCACTTGACTTAGGTAAATGAAGTTCACTATGAACCTTCATGTATATTCCGTATCTAGATTCCCATAGACATACGTAGTGACCACATTTGTAAGCTGCATAATCAGTTATTCAGAAACTACCAAACTAACAGGGTAGTGGAGTGCAATGGCATCCATTATGAGAGAATATCTCTCATCATAGTCGATTCCAGGGTGTTTTGTGAGAAGCCTTGCGCCATAAGGTGAGATTGTCATCTCTTTTTCTCATCACGCTTTCTATCGAAGACCCATTAGTCAACAGGTTTTATGTTAGGAGGTGTTGGCATCAATGGCTCAAAAACCTTCCTCTTTGTTAGAGAATCCAACTTAACATGGATCGCATTTTTTCATTTAGGCCAAATCTCTCTACGTTGGCATTCATTCATCAACGAAGCATGGTTTGATATCATCGGACTCAACAAACTCATGAACAATGAAATGCGCAACTACATCAACAATTATGGTGAAGTTTATATCCCACGTCTCATGTACACTAGTGTAATTTTCATAGAGCTCTATATTCTTAGGAATAGGTTCTAACGTTGAGGCGTCCCCCAACGATAACCCTAACCCGGAAGATTCTCATGAGACGGATTTTGAGTCTTGATAATCAAAGGATTGAAATGTGCCAAAGTGTCCTTCGAACTCACAGGCCTCCCACGCATCCTAGCTGAGGCCATGGCCTGTAACGCCAAAGTGCCACTCTCTTTGGCGTTGGCGCCATGCCTATCTCCATGTAGGGTGGCGCTATGTTCTCTCGTAGGGACGTCCTTTCTTACAGGCTTGTTTGCAGCATATTTGTGTGATCTCATCACTTTAACAGGGATCGAGATGAGACATAGTGGGGACAGGCCACGACAATTCCTGTCATTCCTGCTGAACATCCGTGTTCTTATCTCCCCCTAACGACGGGAAGACTGTCTCATCAAAGTGACAACTCGCAAATCTAACGGTAATGAGATCGCCTTGCAAGGGCATTAAGTGGCGGATGATTGTTGGAGTCTTAAATCCAACGTAGTTGCATATTCATCTGTAATTGTAAGGACCCATGAGAGAGCGTTGTGGCGGCACAATTGGCACATAAATGGCTCACTCAAATGTGCATAAGTACAAAATACTTGTACCCAGTCACTAGCTGTAACACAAAGTTACATTGAGTGACGGTAGGTCGTAGACGAATTAGCATAGCTGCATGCAATATTGCATCACCCCAAGCGGATATAAGGAGATTGGTGCGCATTACCAATGTCCGGACTACCATCGTAGTCGTTTCCTCTATACCATTTGGTTGTGTATGTAAGAATATGATGTCTAACATCAGTCCCATTGCAATAACCAACGAAAGTCTTCGATGTAAACTCGCTAGCATCGTCAAGTCCAATTGACGGAATTAGGATGATCGGGGGAGTGAGCCCGTTGTCATATGATATTTGCTAGGAGTGTAGTATAAGCAGCATAACAAGTGGACAATGGCATAACACGTGACCATCGTGTTTATGTATCAACCAACATCATGAGATATTTAAAAGTCTGTAAGTTGGTTGAACTAGTCCACAGAATCCCCACGGATTCTATGAAAGAACATAATGAGTATTTTAATATCCTTTGCATAGGACGGTTTCAGTCCTAATTTCCCTAAGGAACGGGCTTTGTAAAATGAGCAAGAGGATTTAGAAGCAATCAATAGAAATTTTGGTTAGGCCTAAGCGTCTGAAATGTTATTTGAAGCAAATTGGTGATTGCAGCATCACCTGGGGCGCCATCACCATGATGGACGCTATACATGGTGTCATGGATAGGGACTGTGCCAGCCCTAGGCTGGTGGTGGACGGAGGCGTTGCCCTAGGCAGCAGCGTCAGTCACACTTAGTCCAGAGATCAACTTTTGATTCATGCTTCATTTCGCTCGATAGAAAAGATGTCCATGTGAAATATTTAGTAGACGGATCATCATACCATGACCAGGATAACCTATCCTGTCGTGACAAAGCCAATATATGTCTAAATCCAAGAGATCTTCTCTCATAACTTTATTAGATTTAATAGCTCGAATAGTGACATAAAGTCCACTAGAGAGACACATAAACTTCTCTAAGATGCGCCTTTATTCGCAATCATTAGACGTATTGCAAAGGAACTCATTTCCGTTCTCTACATGCGTTTTCGCATGGAATCCATTGGCAATTCATAGGTACAATTTGCCCTAGGAGCGTAGAGAGTTTTTACGACAGTAATCAGGGTGCTATTTAGCAGGGGGAACTTGGGCTATTTCATGTCCTTGAATTAATATTAATGACCTAGCCATCGTAGTCACAAAAGTAATATGCTCAGAATCAAAATTGAGTCATCATGAGAAGAACTCGAAATTTTATTCATAAGCCAACGGAGTTACATCATTGTCTCTTTGACCAAAGAAAATCTAATCCTAAATGCTAGCTAATGCAAAACAATGGTAGTCGTCTAACTTCTTTAAGTAATTCCAAAATAAATGTGACCAGGTGAGTAGAGAGATGTCGGTGGAGCAAGGCTCGCTTAAGTAACACTAATCTCATAATCTTCCTAGACATCACACTTACTTTGGGGTGAGCTTACTTTGAAGAAAGACTAAACCATTGGCATTTACTACAAAGTATATGGCAATTGCCTATTACATCTCTTGGAAAAGTAAAGACTTAAACAGAATTGGCGATCTATTGATCCCAGTCAGATTTGTAGTCTTCAATCCTTCTCTCTAGATCATCTTCTTGATCTTCTTGTTCCACATAGTGGGCTTCTCTTGCTTCACAATATGCTTTGTATGCGGTGACAAGTTTTTCACGAGCTCTACAAATGTGTGCCCAATGATCAGACACTCCACATTGAGAACATACATCTCTTTGCTCAATCTCCATTGATTGAGGAGCTTTGAAAGCCTCATTTAGATGGCTCTTAGTGTTGGTGGCGCCACCAACAAGGCCAGAGGCGTTGCCTCCATCTCTCTTTCCACGTTGACATCTTCGGTTCCGTGTTTGCCTATTTTGGCGGTTACCTTCCCAAGTAGAGCGATTATATGGACTAGAACGTCCAAATATATTCCTAAGATTAGGGTTTCGCTCTTGTCGCCCTCTCTTTAGAGCGCGACTATAATTGGATTCTGAAATATGCTATGTTCCCACGGATCTCGAATTATAGTTCTTTACAAGGATGTTGTCATGCTTTTCAGCGACATTCATAGCTCCAATGAGCTCATGAAACCTTATGATCCGTCTTGCAGTAACATCGATTCGATAGTTCTTAGCAACCATCAATGCAAAGACAGGGAAGGTAGAGAGAGTCTTCTCAATCAACATCGCATTTGTGATCTCTTTACCACAAGAATTCTATTAAGGATTTAATGCGAAGTGCTTCCGAGTTGTAGTCAAGAACTAACTTGAAATCACAGAAGTGAAGACTATGCCATCTCACTTCTAGGTCAAGAAGCAGGGAGTCACGGACGTTGCCAAATCTTTCTTCGAGTGAGACCCACAGCCTTCTGGGTTCTTCTTCATTCATACACTCGTACTGGAGCGAATCATCCATATGACGAGTCATTAGGGTGATGGTTTTCGCCTTATTTGCCTCTAACGCTGCTCTATTGATTCCAAAGCTTGAGCTTGCTCAATAGTTAACATGTCCTGGCTAGGCTCGAGAATCATATTTAGGATTCCATCGGCCTTGAGATGCTGACAGACATCACGAACCTACCTGTGATATCCAGAGCCAGTTGTTCCCAATGGAGTAAAGTCCAATTTGTTCAGGTTACTCATCCTGAAAGAGAACAATAAAAATGGTTAGTTTCGGAGCGTAAAAGGCTACCATGAAAACATATAAAATTCCTGAGCGTAATCGCTTCCAAGAAATTAGGAATTTCTGAGCGTAATTGCTTCCAAGAAATTAAGTTCCAAGAGGTATTGGATTAGATCGAAACAATGACTTAAGTGGTCGATCATAGATTCTCTACAAACTCTAAGTTTAGAGATCTCAACAAGCTCTAAGCTTGAAGTGAGCACGAACGCCCACAGTTCGGCTTAATTTGGTCTCTTTTATGATGAAGAAAAGGGGTAGAAGAAGGGAGGTTTCAAGTCCCCGAGAAAAGAAGAGAAAACAATTTTAAAAAAAAATTCAAAAACGGGAACTAAAAGAACCTTAAAAGCATACCTCAAAAGTGTCAAAAATTTGCCAGAAAAGTCACAAGAAAGTTGACGGAATTTGGTCGCCGGAGGTGGCCTACGATGGTCGCTGGCTGGGGCTGCTGAGATGCTGCCGAGTGCTGTCGAGAGCTACCGAGGGCCTGCGCTGGTGCTGCCGAGTGCTGTCGACAGATGCTGCCGAGGGCCTGCGCTGGTGCTGCGGAAGGTCTGCACGCAGGTACTACCGAGGGTGTTGGGCGAGGCAGTTTAGGAAGTGCCGGAAAAGTCCCGGGAATTTCGTCACCGGAGGTGGCTGGAAAACAGTGGTGGAAGCTGGCCGGAGCTGCTGCAAGGCTGTTGAGATGCTGCTGAGTGCTGTAGGGAGGTGCTGCCGAGTGCTGCCATGAGCTGCCGAGGGCCTGCGCTGGTGCTGCGAAGGGTCTGCTCGCAGGTACTACCGAGGGTGCTGGGCGAGGCGGTTTAGGGGTCTGCTTGAAATTCCGGCCACCGGTTCAGTCAGTTTTCTGGTGAAGAATTCCAGAGTTAGGATTCCGGTGCTGGCCAAATATGAGGGTGGAAGGTGACCTGGAAGTATGCGAACCGGGCAGAGATTGTTTTTATTTTCTATAGGCCGGTTCGAAGCTTTTCTGGCCGATTCTGGTGACGTCGCCGGCGGTTCTAGGCTCTTGGGATCGAGAGCTTCAAGGTGTGCTTAAGGGGCCAAAAGGGTTTCAAGGTTTTGTATTCGGATTTAGGGGTTTTAGCTATTAGGGTTAGGGCGTCGTGTTGATAACATGTTTTAGGGAAACGATATTTGAGAGAGAATTGATGTGTGTTCTCATTGATAATAGGGGACTCTTTATATAGAGGATTACAATGCATAGAATCTGAATTGTACAAGGAAATGTAATCATACAATGAATGGATATCTCTAAGATATTCTCCGAGATTCTCTCTAATTAAAACCCTATTATCACTTGGTCAAGTAACCTAGAATTTGGGCCAGACACACAAATAGGGATTTTCTTGAACAATACATTATTTTTACTTTTTTTTCTTATCAAAATGTAACTCAATGGTTATATAGGTAATCCAAGAATTTTTTTTTTAATTATATTTAATAGGGTAGTTCTAGTTAGACCTCTAAATTTGATATTTGGACCTTCAACTTTTTTTAATTATTAATAGATTTGGTCTACTCATTTCATTCATAACCCCTTTATATAGGGATAGGATTACAACGGAAATATCAATTACATTGATGATACTAAATGCTGATTGAGCTGTGATTTGTAATTGCTTGATTCCCTCTTTGTCTGTTTCTTTGACGAAGACACACAATATGTTTTTCCTTTAACACTCCCCCTTGTGCCAAGTCAAAGACTAAATGGTGCATAAGTTGTTGCCTCACTAAAAACGTTGCCAAGTAACAATAAAAACCCTGTGGGACAAAAATACACCTTGGTCGAAGGAAAAGAGCACAACGCACCTTCTACATTTAAGAATAACATGTGTGTGTTAGACTCCCCCTGACGTCTACATCTCCCCCTGATCATTACATTAATCAAGTGAGCTTGGAAAGTCTTCGCATTCCTATGCTTTTCACATGTTTCTCAAATGTGTCCTTGGGCAATGATTTGGTGAACAAATCTGCCACATTCTCCTAAGACCTTTCTTGATTCACTTGAATCTTGAGGAGGGTCTGTTGTTGCTGATTATAGAACAACTTTGGCGATATGTGTTTTGTGTTATCACCCTTAATATAACCTAGCTTCATCTGTTCGATGCAAGGTGCATTGTGTTCATAAATGCAAGTAGGCTCTTCAGTGGTAGAACTCAAACCACTAATCCCTCGAATATGTGCAATGATAGTTCTTAACCATACACACTCACGAACCGCCTCATGTACAACAATAATCTCTGAGTGGTTCGAGAAAGTAGCCACAAGGGTTTGCTTGGTTGATCTCCAAGATATCGCCGTGTTCCCATTGGTAAATACATAACCAGTTTGGGAACGATCTTTATGTGGGTCAGAGAGATACCCAGCATCAGCAAAACCAACCAAAACATCATTTGGCGTTTAGGTGCAGTGAGTGGCACTTTCGCCATCAATATTTTCTTCAGGGATTGCAGTCCCTCTTGTCTCTCTGGAGGGAAAGAACAGTCTCAAGTCAATGGTTCCTTTTAGGTATCGAAGATGTTCTTGATACCATTCCAGTGACGCTACGTTGGCGCTGAGCTAAATCTAGCTATCAAGTTCACTGAGAATGCAATGTCTGGTCGAGTAAATTGGGCTAAGTACAATAATGCGCCTATTGCACTTAGATAGGGAATTTCATCTCCCAACACTTGTTCGTCATCTTCCTTTGGACGAAATGGATCTTTCCTTGCATCCAAACTTCGACCGATCATGGGAGTGCTAGCAGGATGTGCTTTCTCCATGTTATATCGCTTGACTTTTGGATATATGCAGACTGGTGGATTAATATTCCACAAACTCGGTGTTCTAGTTCAAGGCCTAAATAGAATCGAGTTTTCCCAAGATCCTTCATCTCAAATTCGGATTTCAAGTAGCTCGCGGTTTCTCTTATTTCATCAAGAGTACCTGTTATGTTCATATCATCGACATATACAGCTACAATTGCAAATCCGGAACTTGTTTTCTTTATGAATACGCAGGGGCATAATTCATCGTTCTTATATCCCTTCCCAATCAAGTAGTCACTTAGACGGGTATACCACATCCGCCTGGATTGTTTTAATCCGTAAAGTGAGCGTTTCAACCTAGTTGCAAACGCACTCCGTGGTTTAGAGTCACTTGGCTTGGGTAATGTAAGGCCATCAGGCACTTTCTTATATATCTCTGAATCTAAATCCCCATAGAGATATGCAGTAACCACATCTATGAGCTGCATTTCCAGTCCTTTGGAAACTACTAAGCTAACTAAGTAGCGGAACGTTATAACGTCCATTTTGGGAGAGAATGTCTCCTCGTAGTCAATTCCAGGGTGTTGTGAGAAACCTTGCGCCACAAGGTGAGCCTTGTACCTTAGGACTTCATTCTTCTCATTACGCTTTCTGACAAAGGTCCATTTATGTCCTACAGGCTTTACACTTGGTGGGGTTAGCACTACCAGACCAAATACCTGTCTCTTTGTCAGAGAATCTAATTCTACCTGGATTGATTCATTCCATTTAGGCCAATCTGCTCTTTGTTGACATTTTTCAACAGAGCGTGGTTCGATATCATCATGCTCTATGATTCCTTGAGTAACAGTATATATCATCAATATGTATGGAAGATCTTTCTATCAACTCATACGCACTCTCGTAATCCTTTGAGATTTCTTTGTTCTCTGGAATCATTTCAAACATCGGAGCGTCCTCCAGTATTGATTCATGGACATAACTATAATCAGAGATAATCTCATGAGAGTGATTCTATACATTGATGATTGGTTTGTGCCTTACTCACCCTCTTCTTCCTTGGGTGAGTGTCAATCGAACCAAGTGACCTCCCCCTCTTCCTTGGGGAGCCACGGCCTCAACCACACCTCCACTAAGTGCGGTTGTAGTGCCTCTATCTGCGGCACCGTGCCCCTTGTTGGGGACTTTTAACCTTGCAGGCACATTTGCAGCTGGTATATGTGATCTCGTCACTTTTGCGATATCAGTAAACGTATCAGACATCGAATCTGCTACGTTCTGAAGATCGATTATTCTTTTCACTTCACTTTCACTTTGTGAAGTGCGGGGATCAAAATGAGACAGAGTGGGGACAAACCACGACAATTCCTGTCGTTCCCTTGGAAAATCCTTTTTCCTATCTCCCCCTAACGACGGGAAGACTGTCTCATCAAAGTGACAATCCGCAAATCTAGCGGTAGAGAGATCGCCTGTCAAGGTTTCCAAATAGCGGATAATTGTTGGGGATTCGTATCCAACATAAATACTTAATCGTCTCTGAGGACCCAGTGTAGTGCGCTGTGGGGGCGCAATAGGCACATATACTGCGCAACCAGATATGCGTAAGTGTGAAATGTCAGGCTCATATCCAGTTACCAACTGGTACGCAGAAAATGGTTGGCTAGCAGTGGGTCTGAAACGAATAAGTAAAGCTGCGTGCAATATTGCATAACCCCATGCAGATATAGGCAGGTTGGTGCGCATAACCAATGCCCTAGCCACCATCTGTAGCCTTTTGATGGTGGCTTCTACGAGACCATTTTGTGTATGCACATGGGGTACAGGATGCTCTACATCTATCCAAATAGATATGCAATAATCATCAAATGCTTTTGATGTAAACTCTCCAGCATTATCAAGCCTTATAGACTTGATATGGTGATCAGGGTGGTGAGCCTGTAAACGTATAATCTGTGCTAGGAGTATTGCAGCATTTCTTGTGGACAATAAAACGACATGTGACCAGATTGTCGAAGCATCCACCAGAACCATAAAGTACTTGAATGGTCTGCATTCTGGATGGATAGGTCCACAGACATCTCTTTGTATCCTTTGTAAGAATGGAATGTTTTGTTTTGTATCTTTAGCATAGGAAGGTCTCGATCCTGTTTTTGCTAAAGAGCAGGCTTTGCAAAACGAGTGATGTGCCTTTGAAATAGTCAATGAGGCATAATGAGAGGGAGGTAGTGCTTCTGGTACTTCAGAAAAGCAATGACTGCACTTGAGCAATCCTAGAACCGACACCTTGCAGTGTGGCGGATTTTTCTCCCATTTTTCACTCAAAATAAGGGATGTCCGTGTGAGTTCTTGAAAAATACGGATCATCATGTCACGACCTCGGTGTCATAGGCTGTCATGTAAAAGCCTGTATGAGTCAGTGTCCCACATTTCATTGTTGGTGACAGTATAGGATTCAATGATCCGAATCATAGTGAGGTACAGTCCACTAAATTGACTCATAAGTTTCTCTAAGATGTGTTTCCTTCCACAGTCATTAGATGTAATATCAAGATATTCAGTTCCATTCTCACTGTGTGTTTTTACATGATAACCGTTGGCACAAATTGCTTTGAAACATTAACAAGGTTCGATTAGCTCTTGGTGCATACAGAGCGTCTTTGACTTTAATTATATCTCAGATTCTTTAGAGTAATGCTATTTCAGTAGAATGATAATCTTTTCATTCTAATAATAATAATTTTTTTCTCTAGATGTATTGCTTTACATCTTTATATTGCAATTTCGAACCATGTAAATATGTGTATAGTAAATAAATTTGAATAAATTCAGTGCTTTAGAATAAAATTCAAAATTTATTAATAAGCCAACGATAATCAAATCAAGGTCTTGTTCAGAAATCTTATTCATCAATCCATGATTGAAAATAAACTTTAAGACCAATCAATAGTCTAATTAAAAATGAGGCATTATGCCTTCACAACTATCTTTGGAAAATAAAAACAGATCAGTCAAGATTGAGAGCATCCATTGACTTAGCAAGTTCCTTATTGCCATTGAAGTCTGCAATTGTAAGGTTGATGTCTAGGTCATGACCTTCTTTTTCCATATAGTGAGCCTCTTGTTCTTTAGACTCTCTATACCTCTTGTAATTGGCTGCTACTCTGTTGTTTGCTTGGCAGTTCTTGTACCAATGCCCAATGAATCCACACCTATAGCATGGTTCATTGTCAACTCTTTCCTTTTTCATCTTGTTTCCACTATCCCCATGTCCCTTTCCACGTGGTGCATTGTTGCCACGTGGGTAGGGATCAACACGTCTAAACCCCCTTGCATTAGAGTTATTTCCACCTTTTATTTTTCCATAATTAGCCTCGGGAATTTTCTTTGTCCCAGTGGGCCTGGCATTGTTATTCAAGAGAATCTCATTTTGTCTCTCAGCCACTTACAGTAGGTTTATCAACTTATTGAAGGTTGTGATCCTTTTGTTGTCATAATCCAACTGATACTGGTTCGCTAGTATAAAAGCTGAATTAGGAAAGGTGGTAAGAGTCTTGTAGATCATATCGTCTTCTGTGATTTCCCTTCCACAGAAATTGAGACGTGTCTTTAAGCGCAACATGCCCTTGTTGAAGTCATTGACCTTTTTATAGTCAAACAAGCGGATTCCATTCCACTAAACAGCCAGTCCTAGGAGCAAAGTATCGTGAATGTTCCCAAAACGTCCTTTAAGGGCATCCCACAGTGCTTTGGGTGTCTTCAACTGAAGGTACTCCCAGCGTAGGCTAGGATCAATATGTCGCCTCAGAAACATTAAGGCATTTGCTTTCACCTTATTAGATAGTTCATCATCTTTGGGGTCAGTAATGGTGGCAGTGTAGTCTTTTGCCACAAAGGCAGTTTCCATATCGGAAACCCAACGATGGTACTCAAGTCCTTCTGAGTCCAAAATGTCAAACTCAAGTCGAGTTGGATCAGCCATCTACATAAAACAAGAGGGAAGATATAAATTACGCAGTCATAAAGACATCCACGTGAATTATTTTCCAAACGTATGAATTAGATTTCAAGACCAAGATTCGTAATGGTCACATTTTTTTCTCGATGCTATGTGAAAATACTTTATCACAGTAAGTGAGTGTATAATGCGCATGAATTTTCATTATCATGGCCAAACGGTATTGATATGTTGCATTAAAAATAATCATAGCACATTTAAATATAGCATATAAAAATAAACTACATGGCATGCTCAAATTTCACAAATACACAACAAATTATATACTACACATAATAATAACAATAATATAGCATGCGTAAAATAAAATATAAACAATAGCATAATTAAAGGCATGCTTAGGGATAACTATATAAGCGTAAATAAAATTCACAAAACATGCTCACAATTGCATAAATAATATATAACAAGATATGTATGGCATGTTCAAAAAATAAAGTATAAACTATAGCATAATTGAAACATGCTTAAACATAATTATTTAAAACATAAATAACAAGGCATGCTGTAAGAGGGTTAATATTATCGAATAAAACATGCTTAATAACAAAATATAATAAAAGCATAAATAATAAAGTATAAAGCATGCTTTGTTAAAATCATAAAATAAAAATAAGGAAAACATACTTGATTTCGAGAAAATAAAACAATCCTAGCGCACGCGCGTGTTGATGCAGGCGTGCGTAGCGATGTGCTTGAGAAGAAAACTGGGCCGCTTCCTTTATCTTATCAGCAGTGGGCCTTATTATTTTTTTCGTTTGTTTTTTTTTTTTTTTTTTTCCGGCCGGGTCTCTTTGGGCCTTTTTTTTTCTGTCTTCTTTTCTGGGCCACAGGGCCTGTTTCTTCTTTTTTTTCTCTGGGCCGCAGGGGCCTTGTTTTTTCTTTTCTGTTCCACTTTTTTCTGGGCCGCAAGGCCTGCTTCTTCTTCTTTTTTCTTTTTTTTCGGCCGGGTCACGTTTGGTTTTTTTTTTTTTCCTTCTGGTTTGCAGACTATTCCAGTTGCTGTGGTGGATTGACGAGGGGATGGGCTCTGCAAGGCTGGCCTGAACGTGGTGTTGTGCTGCAGGCGAATCGAGGCTGCAGGAAATCTGGTTCGAGGTTGAGATCGGTGGATGGCGCTCAGTTTGTGAGGCTTCGTGGCCGGGAGGATGAGCGGGGCTGCTGCGCAGTGGCGGGGACACTGGGCGGTGAAGGGGAGAAGTATTCGGCAGGTCGAGGCTGGCTGAAATGGTGGATCTGTCGGTGTTGCAGGCCCGGGGGTGGTCTGGGCAGTGAGGCCGATCTGGGCTCGGTGGTGGGGTGTTGCTGCAGGGTGGACTGCTGCAGGCCTGTTGTGCGCAGGGGAAGAGGCCGGTTTGGGTGGGAAGCCGTGCGCGATTTGGGATGAGGCGGAGATGCAGGTGCAGCGCTTGGCCAGGGAGCAGCGCTGTTGGTTGGAGGCATGTGGGGCTGGCGGCCGGTTTGGCCGGTGAGGTGGACGGGGATTTTTTTTTTTTTTTTAATCTTTGGTGGCTGCAGAATAAGAAGAAAAAGTTTTTTTTCTTCTAGGGTTTGGATTTTTTTCGACGCGAAGAAGAAGGAAACTAGAAAATTAAGTTTTCTTCTTGGCTATTAGCTCTGAGCGTGCTGATAACGTGTAAAAGTAAAAATGGATTGGAATTGGTCTACTCATTTCATTCATAACCCCTTTATATAGGGATATGATTACAACGGAAATATCAATTACATTGATGATACTAAATGCTGATTGAGCTGTGATTTGTAATTGCTTGATTCCCTCTTCGTCTGTTTCTTTGACGAATGCACACAATATGTTTTTCCTTTAACAACTCAATGGTTATATAGGTAATCCAAGAATTTTTTTTTTAATTATATTTAATAGGGTAGTTCTAGTTAGACCTCTAAATTTGATATTTGGACCTTCAACTTTTTTTAATTATTAATAGATTTTGTCAAGTCATATGAAAAGAAATAAGGACAAAGACAGAAAAGGGGGGGGGGGGGGGGGGGGGGGAACGCTTCTTACCTCTCCCAAATATAACATTCAATTAAATTATTTTTTCTCTTTCCGAAATTTCTTTATTTTGCCTATATAGTTTTATAATTTATCTAAAATAATTAATTAAAAATAATAATTTCTGCCCAGTACTATTTGGTCTAGTGGCATAGTCCCCCCTTCGTAAGTGGGAGGTTGTGAGTTCGACTCACGAAATGTTATTTACCTGATCAAAAAATAATAATAATAATAATAATAATAATTTCTATACATGGCCCATCATTCAATACAAAAGTAAATTCAAAACAATCTGATTTGGAATTTCCTTAAACTAAATTTATTGAATATTATGATATGGTTATTACTTGATCTTTCAACCCAAAACCCTTGAAATCCATCTTTTCGCAAATTTAAAGGGATTCCAGAAACATATCAAGATCGAGAACCAACTCTCTAATTAATTTTGGTGGAGGAGAGACCTACTTATAAGAGAGCAATATTATGTGATTTTGATTCATTCTTCTTCTCATGATTGAACATAGAGATAAAAAGTAGAGTAACAAATTGTTGTATCTTATGTTCAAGGGTGTTTTGGTAAAAAAAAGGAGGTCTACTTAGCTTTTCAAGTATTATAAATATAAATATAAATATATATATATATAGGGTGGTGCTATTCACACACCATTTTTCTCTATTCATACACCTCCTCTATTTATCTATTACTTTAAATCAATTTTTTTTTTCACAAAATACCCTAACTACCCTCTGCAATTTTTTTATTTTTTATTATTTGACAAATCAATTATCCGATCCCCAAATCCTAAACTCTTATTTTCCCACAGAAACAGAGGAATTCAAAAGGAGAGGAGGGGGGTTCAACAATTTTTTTTTTTTTTAAAGGAAGGGTTTGTGTATTCTATTGAGGGTTGATTGGTTTTGGTGCTTCTAGTTGCTCTTGCTTATTAGTTTTTATTTTTATGAAGTAATGTTGTGGATTGGTACATTGGTTTTTGTTATTTTCTGCCAAATTATTTGGATAATCCATGCTCTAATATACACAATTGAAGTATTTGTGCTGTAAACTTAACTTTGCGAGATGATTTTTAGTCGTTATGAGATTAGAATATGGAGAGCAAAACCATATCTACTATTGAAAATTAGTGTTACTTGGAAGATCTTCGTAACATAATCATAATATCTTGGTAGCAAAACTTTTTTGATTTATTGTATAATGATGTTTAATTCATGATTGACTTGCTAAATAGAAAAAAGAAAAAAGAAAAAAAAAACATAATTGCAAGAGAGGGTAGTTAGGATAATTTGTAAATAAAAATTGGATAAAAGTAATACAAAAATAAAGGGGGTGTGTGAATAGAGAAAATGAGTGTGTGAATAGCACCACCCTATATGTGTGTGTGTGTGTGTGTGTGTATTGGAATTAACGTAATAACATTTGTAAATATTAGTTAACGTAATATTCAATTAATTATCCCTATAAATCTCCTAAAATTAATTGTTGTCTAACAAAGGAAATAAAAAGAAAAGAAAATAAAGCTTACAAAATCAATTACAAAGAGAGAGATAAGTTATATGTTATAAAAAAAAATATAATAATAATAAAAACATTTAAAAAATATAAAATTATTAGGCCCTAATTGGGCCGACTTAAAGGGTCGGACCGAGCTTAGACCTAACGGGAACGGACCATGCTTCATTTGCATGACCCATACCCGGTACTATTTGAGAAGGGCCGGGCCAGCCCGCCCTAATGCAAGGGTCAGGTCAGGCGGGCTTAGGGTCGAAGGGCAAATGATGACCCCTAATTGAAGCCTAAAACACGTGGGCTAAGTTTGAAATATCTGCGATATTTCCGATATATTTCTCGATATCTTCCTTTTTTCGATGGCCTGATATATCTTAGGGGGTGCATATCTTATCTTCTACCGTTTATGCGAAATTTCTTCGACATCGTCAAATATCCTCGATATATTAGATATTTGGGATATATCCCTGATAAAGTGAAGAAATATCTGTAAAATCTGATAAAAAAAATTAAAAAATAGAAAAAACTCAATAATTCTCTAAATGTAAATCTGTGTGAAGAGAAATCTCCTCAAGACAAATCAGTGTGAGGAGAAATCCCCTCAACGCGAATGTAGGTGGGTAGAAAATCCCCTCTAGGCGAATCTGGGTGGGTAGAAATATCCCCTCAAGGCGAATCTAGGTGAGGAGAAATACCCTCAAGGCGATTCTGGGTGAGAAGTAATTCTCCAAATACAAATCTATGTGATGAGAGATTTGGTACTATGTAGTCTGTGACAATGTCTGTAACTCTGTACTCTATAGTTGAATAATAGAAAGATGATAAAGGTTCAATTATTCAAATGATGACGTCTTTGCAGAAGGAACCATATATGGATGACAAGATGAGAACAGAGTACAGAGTATTGACTATGCATCTATAACTATCATGTTCATCACTACAATTCGTACTATATAGGTCATATGTCTTGGTTTGATTATTGCATTTTCGTAGACCAGCGAGCGGTTTTATTTCAACCACCTAGAGTCTATTTTTGGATATAGATGAAATTGACATTCATATGTATTTATATATAATTCTAATAAATTGACTCTTTCAAAAACAATAGATTTTCTCCTATATCCCCAATATTTCCATTATCAACATTTTTCAAAGTTCCGATAGATATTTAAAACCTTGCACGTGGGAACCATTACCCCATGCTCATAATTTATGGGCCTTGAGCACATGCCCAAATTTGATCCAACATGAACCCACTTATTCCACTAACATATTTGTGTGCCCACTCACCCCATTTAAACCTAAAATGACAATTTTGCCTTCAGCCTAATTAATAAACTTCATCATGCCACTCCCTCTCATACCCTAACAACAACGACGCTGACACATCTCTCTCTCTCTCTCTCTCTCTCTCTCTCTCTCTCTCTCTCTCTCTCTCTCTCTCTCTCTCTCTCTCTCTCTCTCTCTCTCTCTCTCTCTCTCTCTCTCTCTCTCTCTCTCCAGATTGAAACAATCGACCTCAAAATGGCGAAAATTATGGCGGCCAAATCCCTCTGAGGCAGCCAAATCGAGGATTATCAGAATTGATTTCACATACCTCTCATTACATTTAACGTGATCGTGAATGGGGAGAGGTTGTTGATTGACATTGATTTCAGATTGGAGTTTGAGATTTCTTGACCTACAAAGAGCGACGACGTCACTGAGGCTGATGTACCCCTTGAGAAGCCCTAAAACGACGCCGCAACTCTCGGGGATGTTCTTGACACACATGACCAGCTAGCGACTGGGAATCAGCGCCGCTGGAAATAGCAGCCTTGAGAATTTCTCTATGAATTTCCGATAGTAACAGTTCTCCGTCATCGTCCTCTCTATGTTTGGTCTAGGGCTTCTTGCTCTCCTTCACTTCATTTGATTTGATTCTTCATGCTATGATGATTAAAGACTTTGGGGATCTTGTTACTGAGGCTTACAATTATGAAAGGATGATTAAAGAAATAGCAGAGTTTCAAGAAGAATTTTTACTGTCTACTGCAACTCTAACCGACAAAGAAGGAAGAAGATCTGGGTGCCCAGAGCATTTTTCTAGTTGCCCAGTTTTTTTTTTTTTTTTAAGAAATCATTCTCAATAAACAATTTCCAACCTAACTTCTTAAAAATGCACCTGAAGTTTAACTGAACTGATTTTTGAAATTTGATACAAATGGGTAGACCTAAGATTCTATTTTGGTTACAGCCCTCAGTTAAAATTATTTTATTAGGAGACAATAAATATTTTTATTGCCCCCCAATAAAACCAAATAAACTTTTATTGTCCCCAATAAAAGGGTTTGAATTGGGATGGTTCTAGTTAGACCTCCCGATTTGCTCTTTGGACATCCCATCTTAATTTTTTTCAACAAACTTCCTATTTTACCCTTATTTGTATTTTAGTTTTTATACCTCCTATGATTTGGCTAGTTTCTTTGAACATCAGTTCTTTAACCTTACTTTGATCTTTGTAAATAACTAAACTAGCACAGTTGTGATTGAAGAAGACAATATTATCAACTTCTCTTATCTTCCTAAGACTATAATATATATGTGGCTATCTACAGGCCGCTCTTTTGAAACCACCCATTCTTAAACAAAAGCTTTCTTCTTCATCTTACGCTCTCAAAAATACGAATTCAAAAGAAAACGGAAAAAAAAAATGCAATTGCTAAACTAGATCTATTCCAATGGATGCAGTAATAGCCTCTGATATTCTCAAGGATGCCACCAAAGTCGTTGCCAAAATTATCGGCAAACCCGAGTCCTATGTGATGATTTTGCTCAATAGGATTGTGCAGATTTCATTTGCGGGCACCAAAGAGCAGGTTGCGTATGGGGAATTGATCTCCATTTGGGGCATTGGACCAAGTGTTAATGGGAAGCTGATTCTGGAGACCATGCCAAGGTCTATCACCTACTTCTATCTCAATTATAGTTCATACATTGCCATGTTATAGTGTGTAGCACCATGCCAAGGTTTATCATCAAGCCATGATGGATTGAGCAGTGCATTCACGACATTTTTATTTGTCAATGGGTTAAAAACAATTGCAAAGGGATGAAGTGTTTTTAGGATATGACTCTTTGCTTTTCAACTGTATTCATCCTATTCATTTTTTTTTTTTCCAAATTATAAAAGAGGGGTAAAATAGACATTAAATTTTGACAAAAATTTAGATAGGTCCAAAGAGCAAATTTGGAGGTCTGAATAGAACCACCCTTTGAATTGATGTAATCCCCTCATTTTTTTCTTTAATGAAAGTTTTTTTTGGTCTAATTTAAGGGAGATTAGTCTCCCTTTCCCCTATGAAATTTGTATTACCTCCCAATAAAATCCAATAAACTTTTATTGCCCCTAATAAAAGATTTTGCATTGATGTAATCTCCGCATATGTGGGGATAGCTAGCCATACTATGGTTGGCATCACTATTTTGGCTTCTTTGTTTCGTACCACGGCCCCGACGGGAGCGACTTTGTGGCCAATTCCATTCTCTAGGGAGGAGAGCATGGATCTGGATTGGGCAGCGTTCTCCTTCTCGAAGCGATTGACTAATCTTTGATGGTGGAACCAGTGATGGTTTGCTATTGATGGTTGGGCTGTTACAGGAAGGAAGCTGGATCTTGTTCTGGTGGTTGATGTCGCTGATGTCGGAGATGCAGTTGTGGCTAGAGATGGTCGCGGTCCTGCATTTGGCCAAAGTTGCAGGTACGGCCGAAGAGGATGGTCGGACAACGTCTAAAGGCGGGTGACTGCTGAAGTTGGGTGTCCAGATCAATCTGGGTTTCTTAGTTTGTGGGCTGTTATCGGGCCCATATCACTGTCTCGACTTTTTTCAACCTTTTGGGGGGCCAGATCCATCCATGGGTCTGGAAGCCCATAAAAAAGCCATAAGCAAAGCGAGCTAAGAAAGTGGAAAAATTAACCAATGGACTACCGGAATTTTTTGCCAACCACATTGAGCTCGTAGTCATATTTATGATGGACTCTTGTTATCCCTGATATATATGCATGCATGGCTCTTAGTATCTCTAATATGTATGCTTGTGTCACACCCGACCCCTGCAACATGACTAAATGAATCTTTGAATAAATTCAATCTTGTTCAAGTAAATCTAGAATATGTGTATGACTCAAACTCTAAGTTACTTGACCTAGTTGTAATAGGGTTTTGAATTAGAGATATTTTCGGAGATATTCATAGATATCCGATTAATTGTACGATTGTCTTTCCTTGTACAACTCTGATTCTATGTTTTGTAATCCTCTATATAAAGAGGCCCCTATTATCAATGAAAGCACAACTCAATTCTCTACCAATTTCAGTTTTCCTTAAACACGTTATCAACACGAAGCCCTAACCTTGAAACAAATTACTAAAACCCTAAATCCGAATACAAAACCTTGAAACCTTTTCTGCTTCCGCCTCACAACTTGAAGATCTTGACCCCAGGAATCCAGAACCGGCTGGAAACCTACCGAACTGGCACCGAAAGCTCCAAACTAGCCGCAGCAAATATTCCACAGGTTCACCACCTCTCGGTCTTCCAAAATTTGCCAAAATTAGCCTCCTAATGCCATCATTCAGGAACTGGAAGCCAAATCCAGAAAGCCGGCCAAAAAGTTATTGAACCGTCCCCTGCAAAGAGGAAGAGAGCTCCGGCAAACAAGTAAGTCTTAAGTATATTAGTTCTTCTTAGGTGTATATATAATGAGTTTTGAGGTAGCATTGCACTTTTTTTTGGTCCACTTTGTTACTTTTCAGTTGTTTTTGATGCTTAGTAAATTTTCCTATTGCTTTGGTACTTTGTCATTTGAAATTGATCAGTTGGCAACTGGCAATTTATTATTTATCAAATTTAGTACTTGCTTGAACTATTATCAGTTACTTCATCCCATTTGTGTTTGATTTTAGTGTTGATAACGGCCGTCTGTCTCCAAAAATTTGGCAAGTTTGTTTATTGTTTTGTTTAATGTGAAGATGAAATATAGGCAAACTCGACCATGCCAAAATTGAATTTATCTCATTTTGATGTATTAGGCTAACTGAATAAGCAAGCTAACTGGCCACTGTTGAACTAAAATGCTACAACTATAATCAATTGATCTAATTGATTATATTGTTTCTTTGACTGCAGGAAATGAAATCCTACAATGAGGCTTTCAGGAGCTTCAGAAGAAACATGGTGCTGTGAAATTGTTGTATGGTTATCAACGGACTTTTGAGAAAAAGTTTGGTTGTTGTTGTATTCTTGTTCTTTTTTTTCTTTTTTTTTTTCAAGGTTGTAGCATTTTAGTTTCAAAAAAACTGAAAGTTACAACTATACCTTCCTTTTCTGCTATTACAACGTTCCTTTCTGCTGAATGTTCCTTTACTTTTAAGCTCTTTAATCCTGTACTAATTTACATGATGCAGAATAAAATTTAATTTATTTGGTTCTGTTGGTAATGGTTTTGGAAAATCATAATGGTGTGAACATATATGGAAAAATGTCTCACCACCTATAGATATATAAAAAGTAGCCAATGGGAGAGGGATCGATTTATATAGCATGCATGTTGCTGCACATAGGTTGACCTGCCCAATTATTAACAGTTGGAGGTGAACGTAAATTAATGACATTAGCGATGTCTTCTTCTTCTCCTTTTAATGTATTGTTACCAAGTAAAACTACAGAGTTTTCTGGTAAGTTTGTTTCTCCTTCTAGGTTTTAGCAATGAACATAAATGGCGCATTGGTGCTGTTTGAACCCAAAATAACATTTTTTCCCGACATGGGGGACTTGAAGAAGACCGGGCCAATATCGGTGGCCCAAGCTATTTATTTCCGACAAGTTCGGAATATATTGTTTAGAGGCTAAATAAAGCCTACTTGGAGATCAAGTAATCTTAAGACAAGTCATGATCTTATTGATTTACTAGTGATTATTTGATAATTAATGGTGGTTTACTTGGCTCGAGGACGGAGCATATTTAACAAGAGATCTTGCATTAAGGAAGCTTTCAATTATCCTTCAGTACCAATATATGTGCAAGTATTCAAGTCTCCTATGCAATTAGGGAGTATGCAATGGACGTGAACAGTTTGAGAAGGAGTGAATCTCTTTTATAATTTGCTTTGGCATGGTGAGACAATTAAGGAAGCTTTCAATCATCCTTCAGTACTTATATACATGCAAGTGAATTATCAAGGGGCCCCACATATATTGCAATCAAGAAAGATGGAGCAGATTGAGGGAGGATATAATTATCCTTAATTACATTCAACAAAAGATATATACATGCAATCCGTGCATATCTAGAAGTTGTGCTCCAGAGGCAATTAATCTTTGCCTATATTCCAACCATGTACAGAGTCAATCTATTGTTGCCTACGATTAGTTATCAAAACTATTAAGAGTTTTGATTTGATTCAAGGCCAATAACTGTGGCCTAAAATATAGTATTTCATTCATATTTGGAAAGTGAATCTACGAGCAGCCTATATATAGAGGCTTAAGACGACACAACAAAGAATGCTCTCGAATCAATCAATCCCAGCGATTACAAAGCCTCCCCGGAGCAAACCTTCAACCTTGTTGAAACTCGGTGACCGCACGCCAGTCCTAGTCTCCCTGCGAGCCCACTGTCAGCATCACCAGATAAACCCGACGACCGTGCTTCCAGTCCTAGTCTCCCCGCGAGCCCACTGTTAGTGCTACTGCCACCGATACTACCAGCGAAGTAAGGGTAACGCCCTCGCAACCCAGCGAAGCTAAAGTCACGCTTTAGCAAAACCCGTGCTTTCTCCAACTTCCCAGTGATTGCTCTGCTCAGCCTATAACGTTGAGTATCGATTCGGTGAACGCAAGAGACCACAACCAAAGCCCTTACCAGTAAGGCAAGAAGTCATTTTCCGGAAGGCAAAGAAAAGAACCTTGTGACAAGGTTGGTGCTCTCCTCGTCCACATCGTTTGATCAAGAAGTCAGGTCAAGGGATTCTCCGACGTCTGCACCCCACGGTGCTGGCACGCCTGCGCAATCACATCAGCAAAAGAGACAGTTTGCACCATACTGGATTTTGGAGCCAAACAGGTGCATCATTCAAGTTATTACTTATTAATGGAGATGTACGTACATGGTGAATCATAAGGCAGATCATTCCACAGGCATTATGTTTACCATATTCCAAGTTTTGTTTAACTTAAAGATGCTATCAGGGTTGAAAGCTCCATGGTAATATATGTCAAACCCAATTAGGCTTTTCCTCATTCATGCGTTGTGCAATTTCAAACGTATTTGTTATTATTTGGACATTTCTAGTGATTCTATTTACTTTTACCACATAGTGATTATATAAATAGAGGTAAAGGCATATCCAAAGAGGACAGCTCTGTACTCTACTAAAAATATGCAAAATCAATAATTTTACATTCCAAGGAGCTAGTATTAATCACTTCTTTTTCTTTTGTTGATTATTGTTTTTATACGTTCTCTGATAGTATCCAATTGCCCCTCTACAATTTAAGAGTCTGGGGAACCCAAGAAATTAAAGGCTAGAAATGCTGCTGTGTTGGAAGCACCTAAATACAATGAGATCGACAAAGCTAAGAAGGTCCTTTTACAATAAAATATTATGTGGGATTTGTGGAGGTGAAGGCCATAACAGAAGGACCTGTAAATCAAAAGACCAAGCTATCAGCAGTCAACACTGTTGAAACTAAAAACTCTTTTTCAGAGTTCAATGTACTCCTTTAAATGAATATAAGGTTATGAATTAGTTATTTGATTTCATTTGTTGTTGTAGGAGCAACTAGCAAGAGACTGTGCAAGCTGATACAGCAGATCCAGGGAATAGGCAAGCTGATGCTCTACTAGTTGAACAAAAACAGGTAACTGATTGCTTGATTAAAGGGATGATTAATTTAGGGTTGCTTGTTTTATGAATCTTATTTCAGGGTTTTAGTGCTTCCATAGGGATACAGTTAAGGTTTGACCCTTCATTTCTTGCTTCAGCCCAAGTCATTGAAGGTTCTTTTAATTGTGCTCTGAGACAGTGTTCTTTTGCTACATAAGATGTGATTCGTACTGCTCAATCTTTTTCATGTTGAAGAATCAGCTTCAATTTGTTTAATTCTGTTGTTTGTAATGGATCTCAGAAATCATAATGGCGTGAACATGTATTAGAAAAGAAAAAAAAAAGAAAAAGAAAAATTGAATCAGTACCTATATATCGTTAACTAGTGACCTTTGCAACACCAATGTGAGAGGGGGGTTTATATTGTAAGTTCTGCTGCACAGATGTTGACATTCCCAGTCCAACCGCTTAGTGACCTCTGTCCCTCTGTTTTTTTTTTTTCCATCCCTGTCCAATAAGGCTTCGTAATGGTTTTGGATGCACCCAGGTGGAGAGTTGCACGGGAAGAATTCATATTTGTATTAGGATTTGATGAGAAATCCTAGTAGACTTGGTTAAACTTCCTAATTAGACATGGTATATGTGTCAAAGTTTGTTCCTTTCAGGAATAGGATGTTTCTCCTGTAATGGGAAGGATTGATTCTTTGTAGGACCAATAGGATTATAATTGGTGCCTATATATATGGACAGTATACCATGGTAAGCAATCAATCAGACAGAAGAGTGTATAAAGAGAGTGTTTTTGGAAAGTAATTCTGTGAGCGTGGGTGTACGTAGGTGCCATAATGTCGATGAAGGCGTTAATTGTAGCAGGAGAAAAACCTCTTGAACAAATTAACAACGCATCTACTCCTATACGTGTTCCCATGAAGAGGTTTGGCATTGGATCTAGAGGTAAAAGGATTCCACTTCTTACTAACCATTTCAAGGTGGGAGTGAACAAATATACAGATGACTTTTACCACTATAGTATTGCAATGCAATATGATGACGGAACTCCAGTTGAAGGAAAAGGCATTGGATGCAAAGTTCTTGATCAAATTAAAGAGATATACGGCATGGAGCTGGCAAACAAAGAATTTGCTTATGATGGAGAGAAGAGCTTGTTCACTGTTGGTCAACTCCCTCATAAAAGACTTGATTTCATGATCGTATTGGATGACATGTCATTGAGCAGGTCTGGGGGATCCAGACGCGGTTACTTTTTAGAAGAGAGGGAGGGTGATAGGAAGAGAGTAAAGCAGTCATTTGGTTCCAAAACAATAAAGGTGCAGTTCAACTTTGCTGCTATAATCCCAATGCAAGCAATTGCGAATGCCTTACGAGGTCAGGACTCTGACCATTTTCAGGAAGCAGTTAGAGTTCTTGACATCATTCTTAGGCAGAATGCAGCAAAGCAGGGTTGTCTCCTTGTTCGGCAGTCATTCTTCCATAACAAGCCGAGGAGCTTTATAGAGCTGGGAGGAGGGGTGTTAGGCTGTAGGGGTTTACATTCAAGCTTCCTGGCCACCCAAGGTGGCCTATGTCTGAATATGGATGTATCCACTACAATGATTCTAAAACCTGGTCCTGTTGTGAATTTCCTCATCGAGAACCAAAATGTCAAAACTCCTTACCAGATTGATTGGACTAAGGCTAAGAGGATGCTTAAAAATCTGAAGATTGTGACCTATGCCTCCAAGAAGGAGTACAAAATCACTGGATTGAGTGATAAACCCTGCAGACAGCAGACCTTCTTTTTGAAATCAAAAAAAGGACAGAATGGAGATGGAGTAGAGATCACAGTGTGTGAATACTTTGCTCAGTATAAGCAGATGCAGTTACGCGATTCAGCAGATTTTCCATGCATTAATGTTGGAAAGCCAAAGAAACCATCCTACTTTCCTCTTGAGCTTTGTGACTTGGTTTCTTTGCAACGCTATACCAAGTCATTGTCCAATATCCAAAGGGCTTCACTAGTGGAGAAGTCTAGGCAGAAGCCCCAGGAGCGAATGTCAACTTTGCGTGATGCACTGAGGAGTAGCAAGTATGAGGCTGACGTGATGCTTCGTTCCGCTGGAATATCTATTGGTATAGAACTCATGCAGGTTGAAGGTCGTGTGTTGTCAGCCCCAAATTTGAAAGTGGGAAATGGAGATGTCATTTTTCCTAGGAATGGGAGATGGAATTTCAACAATAAAAAACTAGTAGATCCTGTAAAACTAGAACGCTGGGCTGTTGTGAATTTCTCTGCTCGCTGTGACATTCGGTACCTGGTTGACACTATGATAAAGTGTGGAGATATGAAAGGAATTTCCATCAAGCCTCCATTTGGTGTGTTTGAAGAGAGTATTCAGAACAGACGTCAGTCAGCTCCGGTTAGAGTAGAAAAGATGTTTGAATACATTAAGCCCAAACTTCCAGGACCACCACAGTTTTTGTTGTGCATTCTCCCAGAGAGGAAGAATTCTGAGATATATGGTCCATGGAAAAGGAAAAACCTTTCAGACATTGGGATTGCAACGCAGTGCATTGCACCTACGAAGGTGAACGATCAATACATCACTAACGTGCTCCTGAAAATTAATGCAAAGCTAGGTGGAATGAACTCCTTGCTAACTATGGAGCATTCTCCTTCTCTACCCTTGGTTTCCAAGTCCCCTACTCTGATATTAGGGATGGATGTGTCACATGGCTCACCTGGCCAGTCAAATATGCCTTCTATTGCAGCAGTGGTCAGTTCTAGGCACTGGCCTTGGATTTCTCGTTACCGAGCTGCAGTTCGTACTCAGTCACCAAAAGTAGAAATGATTGCCAATCTGTTCAAGCCTGTGTCTGATGAAGAGGACCAAGGCATAGTCAAGGAACTTTTGCTAGACTTTTATAATACTTCAAACTACAGGAAGCCGGAACAGATTATTATCTTCAGGGATGGAGTGAGTGAATCACAGTTCAACCAAGTCTTGAATCTGGAATTGGATCAGATTATTAAGGCCTGCAAGTTCATTGACGAGAGCTGGTCGCCAAAGTTCATGGTTATTATTGCACAAAAGAGACATCACACAAAATTCTTTCAGGCTGGTGGTTCTTCTGACAATGTACCACCTGGGACTATCGTTGACAATAAAGTCTGTGATCCAAGAAACAATGATTTCTACTTGTGTTCTCATGCTGGGATGATTGGAACAAGTCGGCCTACTCATTATCATGTTCTATATGATGAACTTGGCTTTTCAGTAGATGACTTGCAAGAACTAGTTCATTCTTTGTCGTATGTTTATCAAAGGAGCACGACGGCCGTATCTCTAGTTGCTCCAATATGCTATGCCCATCTAGCAGCAGCACAGATGAGTCAGTTCATTAGGTTTGATGAAATGTCAGAGACTGCCTCAAGCCAAGGTAGTGTTACTGTTGCTGGAGATGTGCCAGTGCAGGAATTACCCAGGCTACATAAAAATGTCGTCAACTCCATGTTCTTCTGTTGATCGAGGATTAGGACTCGTTTAGGTTGTAGGACATTGCGCTTAGCTACTTATTTTTGTAACAATTAATGCTTCTTTGGTTTTGTTTCTTTCCAGCAAGGGGTCATCATGGCCGGGCCAGACCCGGGCCAGGTCATCATGGGTCTGGCCCAGTCCTACCCTAAATTTTAGGGTTTAGGATAGAGTTGGGTCAGAAGAGCCAAAGAGCCTAGTCAAACTCAATGAAACTTAGGATAGAGTTGGGGCTTTGATATGTAAGTCATTACCCGCCTTTAAGACCCATTCTGTAAGGGTCAAAAGGGTCGGGTCGGGTCGGCCTTCTGAATAGGGTTGACAAGAGTAGAAATGGTCTTACTTTGTTTGACAAAAAAAGCAAAATGTGGCTCAATGGTTGTATCGGTGGGTAATCCAATACTCATTTTTTTATATTGACTGTATTTAATATCTACATTTTTTTTTGAAGTTATCTTAATAACATTATCAATTACAAAATAATAAAAGGATAAGTTGTATGTGGATAAAAAAAATGAACATATTTAGAATATAAAAAAAAAAAAAAAAAAGATTATTAGGGCTTGTTTGGACGGGCTTAAAGAGCTAGGTCAAGCTTGGCTATTATGGGCTCAAACGGGCTAGGCTGGGCTTCATTTCTATGGTCCTTACCCTACCCTATTTGAAACATGGTCGGGACGTCCTGCCTTAATACAAGGATTGGGTCGGGCAGACTTCAAATGGTTTTAGGGCTTAAGGGCCAAATGATGACCCCTATTTCCAGCATAAAGTTTTCACCTCCCATTACTTGTACTTTTCTCTTACTTGCTTTTTGTGTAAATAAGGGTGACATAAATTGCAATTTAATCCAGATTGTAATGCTCATTAAGTTGGTCATATTTTGCGATTTGACAATTTTGTGTTATAAATATCTCTCCCAGAGTTATGTATATTGGAATGTAAGTTTCGGTAATGCTGGTTTGTGTGGCCTTTATGAGCAGTTTGAAGTTTTTATTTTTTTTAAGCAAAAAGGTTATCTATTATGCAATTTATCAAGCAGTACAATAACGACACACCTCTCTGGGTCGACAATAAGAATTGTTACTTATAGTACACTCACTACTAGAAAAGAGGCCTAAGGGCACACAACTTATGTGTGCCTTGCTACCTATTGGGACACATATGTGTTCCTACTGATCAAAGGGGACAAATAACGCATTTGTGCCTATTGTAAGTGTTCCTATTGCTAAATGGCACAAATAACTTATGTGTCCCCATTCTTGAGTCTGGGGCCCACCATTGCGTAACCACCATACTCCCCTCCAAATATGTCACTGTTCATTTATACTCCACAAGCTTGGGGACAGTTTCCAGATCTGTGCCAATAGCCATGTAATTATTTTTTAGGACAAAATACTGTTTACTCCCTATACTTATAGGGTCTCGACGTTTCAGTCCCTGACGTTTCAATTTCACCTAAAAAGTCCCTGAACTTTCCAATTTCATCTAAAAAGTCACTGCCGTCAATTTTCCGTTAAAAAATCTGTTATCTTGCTGATGTGGCAATCTTTCAACAATAAAATGACTATTTTACCCTTATTGACCCCAAAAAAAAATTTACTCTTTTTTTTTCATTTTTTTCTCTATTTTTTAAATTTGTTCTTTTTTATTCCTACTTTTTTTTAAACTCTTTTTTCTCTATTTTTTTAATTTGTTCTTTTTTTTTTTTTACTCTTTTTTTTAAACTCTCTTTTCTCTTTTTTTTATTTGTTTGTTCTCTCTTCTTCTTTTTTAACCCTCTTTTCTCTCTTTTTTTCCTACTCTTTTTTCTCTTTTTTTAAAAAACTTTTTTCCTTTTTTTTTATTTGTTCTCTCTCTTTTGTTTTGTTTTTTTAAATTTCTTTCTCTTTTCTATTTACCTCTTCCTCCTCTTTGCTCTTCGGCCTTCTTTTCCTCCTCCCTGATCGCAGCTCCAGTTTTCGGCGAGTATCACCACCTCTCCTAATCACCGTTGGCGTGTTCGCCGCTCCAAGCAAGTGTTGACCATTCCACCATCCATCCATCATCCCCGTCATGCCAGCAAGCATCACCACCTCTCCTAATCACCCCTCTCCATACAGCGGTTCCAAACCAAATCGGAGCACACCCAAATCAAATCAATTCACGTTCCACCTTCCTTTCTTCGATGCCAAAATAGTTCAAACATTTCTCTCTAAAGTTACGATCAGAAACAGCCAAATAGACCAAAACATGGAAACTCGCAAGAAAACTCAAATATCTTATCCTCTTCGAATCTCTATTGGCTCATCATCTCAGCAAACCAACACCAAAGAAACGTTATTGACGTCGAGAGAAAGCTTCTGGTATAGCTCCAACACCACGAAGGGGCCGGAATCTGAAGGGAAGAGAACCCGACCATTCCGGCTTCCAAGCGTGGCCGAAAACTGGAGCTGCGATCAGGGAGGAGGAAAATAAGGCTGAAGAGCAGAGAGGAGGAAGAGGAAGAAGAGGTAAATAGAAAAGAGAAAGAAAAAAAAATATATATATATATAAAGAGAAAACTAAAAAAAAAAGAGAAAAGAGAGTTAAAAAAAGAGAGAAAAAGAGTAGGAAAAAAAAAGAGAACAAATTAAAAAAATAGAGAAAAAATAGTTTAAAAAAAGTAGGAATAAAAAAGAAAAAATAAAAAAAATAGAGAAAAAAGAGTAGGAAAAAAAAGAGAAAAAAGAGTAGAAAAAAAAAGAGAACAAATTAAAAAAATAGAGAAAAAAGAGTTCAAAAAAAAGTAGGAATAAAAAAGAACAAATTAAAAAAATAGAGAAAAAGAGTTTAAAAAAAAAAGTAGGAACAAAAAAGAACAAATTAAAAAAATAGAGAAAAAACAGTTAAAAAAGAGAAAAGAGAGTTTTTTTTTTTTGGGTCAGTAAGGGTAAAATAGTCATTTTACTGTTGAAATAGTGTCACGTCAGCAAGATAACAGACTTTTTAACGGAAAATTGACGGCAGGGACTTTTTAGGTGAAATTGGAAAGTTCAGGGATTTTTTAGGTGAAATTGAAACGTCAGAGACCCTATAAGTATATGGAGTAAACAGTATTTTGCCCTATTTTTTATTTACTTTTAATTATTCCTTTGTTTGTTTTTTTTTTTCCTTTACATTCATGGATTAGAAAGAGCAGCTTGGGAATGGAAACAATACTTGGGGAATGGCAAAATGTTGCATACCAAATACATTATTAAATAATTACATTGAGACATAATTGCAGCAAAATAAATCCACATTTACATATATTTTTTGCTTTAAACAACAACGAGTTTAAATGTCTGGCATGTCTAAGCCCCATTCACCTTGGACTAATAAAAGCTTCATGTATCTAACATACAATTTCAGTCCTGTAGTATCCTCTAAGAGCTAGGCTGCTGGGAAAAATTACCTCCTTCCAGTAATTAATATCTGTAGCTTTACTTTTGCGGAATTATGATGCAGAACGGATGGCAGCCCGATTCGAGGAACAATTTGATCGTACAAAAGGAGGAAAACGAAAATGTACTAGTAGCCACGAATGAGATCGGTGTCCGATTGGGGCACGCCATAGCTTTCTGAAAAGGGAATCGCGCCAGAAACAAAACTCGTTGCTATGCTACCACATGTGGGCTTTTTCGGCCTTTCAAGGTCGTTTAGGGCCTCAAAACTGCAATTTACTGTTTTCTCGAAATTTCGGTTTCCTAGTTTATTTTGGGTTTGTTTTATTTTTACCCTTGGGCTTTAGGGTTTCATTGTTAGTTGCCCTAGAGTTTCTTTTCTCATATATAAGCAATCTTAAACGGTTGCAAAACTATCTTTTATCATATTTTCAATTAAAATGAGATTTATCTCTTTATCTCTTGTGGACTCCAGAACTTTTTGTTTGAGGTTTGTTGCTTGTAAACCTAGGTGATCTTTCCGACTGCGTCAAATTACTTCTACGAAAGCTGATCATCATGTCATTTGGAGACTTGGTATTATTGGAAAAGTCAGCTGATCATCATATGTCATTTGGCCAAATCTACCAACTTGTGATCTTTAAGAATGATGACAAATCAATAATCAAAGACATCCAAATCAAAGATCGTTAAAAAAACAAGTCTCATGTTATCTAAAACCAGCAATACTGTAAGCTTCTCTGTTTCTTCAACTATATACATATATGCATCATATCTTACACACTACAAAGTCGAAGCTTTCTTATAGAGAAGGAGGGAAAACCTGACAGTGTAATAACTGTGTATTCCAAGAAGAAAATTCCCCAGCTCTCAAGCAAGCCCCTAAATAAGTAAGAGAAACCACAAGCACACGTTAGCCATATTAAACAATAGATCTCAAACATAAAAAGTATTCATTCAATTTGATTCGCAAGATTAAGAAAAAGAATGACACTGCTCATGTAGTTTCTTATATATGTTCCTTGCTGCAACCAGATACAGAGAATACTATGAAGTTAAAAAGCCAGTGGAATATAAACATAAAACAACATAAACTGAGAAAAGTGCATTCAATCAACATTTGCAAGTATGATTTTGTTAGTTCACCAATATATTGGTGGGTAAAATACAGAAACTAAAGCATAAATGTCACTCAAATAGCAAACAAAACCAAAGTTTTGTCACTTATTGTGGACTTTGGGGGAAAATGAAGAACAGAGATGATAGAGAAAGGGAGATCTCATATCTAAAGCTGCAAAACCCAGAATTGAAAAATTAGAATGAAACTAGATAGCAAACCCCATAGCAAGATGAACAATTGGGGTGTAGAGACAACACAAAAGACAACTGAGATTCCTAACAACGCTTCCAATTGCTCCGTCAGTTGCCAACCCCCATTTTGAAAATTTGCAACATGAAAATGGGGAGGCCGGAATGATCTAGATTGGGAATTTGGAGAAGGGATTAAGTACGGTATTAATCGTGATTTGCCGCCCAAGTCATTGGCGACTTCCCATGTAAGTTTACTTATAGCCCAAGCCGTAGTGCACCAATAAATAAGAGGCAAGATGACCAGGTATGACAACCAATTCTGATTGAGTTTACTAAAGTCGACTAAGAAATATACTGACTTAGGCATTGAAGAGTTTTCTGTGGGTATCCCCCTTTCCTCAAATCAACGGACAGAGGAAGCTCCCCAATTTGTCGTCGATAAATCAGCGACAAATAGAAGTCTTTCGTTCGTCGTCGTCAGATCAACGATGAAAAGAAGTCTCCCGGCTTGTCGTCGTCAGGTCACCAATGAAGAGAAACATCTGGCTCATTGTCCTTAGGTCAATGATGAAGAGAAGCCTCTGGTTCGTCGTCTTCAGGTCAGTGACGAAGAGAAGCCTCAAGTTCATCGTAGTCAGGTTAGCGATGAAGCAAAGAAGAGAAGCCTCCATGTCACGCCCCTGATTTTTAACACAAATAAAAATCGATATATAATCTCATAATTATACATGCATGATCATTCAGCCATCAATTCAAAATACCTGAAAAAAATTTTCCCAACAAACTAAGCATATACTGATACCCTAAACCTACCATGTCAATATACACTCGCTCCAAAGAGTTATATATTACACAAGCTTATGAATTAAATTGTCAACAAAAAAATAAAACGTAAATGCTCCTCATACCTCACTACAAGCGGAAGTCTTAATAACGGTAAAGTCACAAAAATGGCTTCCTACTGTAAAGCTGCAAATGACTCTACCTCAGCATCAGCCACGATTATCCTGACCTGCAGGATTAACCCCTACACTATTTGAATGGTGCACCGAATTGCCACACAACAAACCCGGTAAGCTTTTGCAAGCTCGTATGAGTAACTCAAACCACACAACTCACACCAAAAAATGAGGAAAACCTTTCAACTCGAGAATAAGGAAAACATACCATGCTTCCCAAAACAATACTCTTTTCCCAAAAGAAAACAATGAAAGTCACACCGTGACAAAATCATATAAATTGTTAACCTAACAATTCGAATATGAAACTTCGGTCCTACCTAGACAAAACAACAAATTGGTCCAACCTGGACAAAACATCAACACACATCAATCATATCTATCGTTAACCTAACAAATAGAATATGATTCACAAGTCCTCCCTGGACATTTAAAAGAAAGAATTCCCGAAACTCCCTTTTAAAACACATTCTCAAATCAACACAAGTCACCCCGTGACAAAATCATAATAATTGAAACTCTAACAATTAAATATGATACACAAGTCCTCCTCAGACATTTAAAAGAAAGAATCCCCGAAACTCCCTTTTAAAACACGTACTCATGAGCATCAGATAGCTCCCCGCTACCCCCCATGATGTACAATGACAACAGACTAGAGCTCTAACTAAATCGTAACCTATCACTCGACCAAGGTTCAACCTTACGATATAACATTGCCTGAGGATGTAACTTGCAACCCCAGATCCTTAGGCCAACCTGACCCTCAGATCAAAACATCAAACGAGTTGCACTGGACCCAAAATGTTAAATCAAATCAACGAAGAAATCACAACCCGTGACTCCCCAAATCCTCAGGCCACCGGTCGTCAGATTAAAACATTCAAAATGGTCATACCGGACCTGAAAATGTTACCCAACTCAAACGGAGAAATCACAACCTGCAACTCCCCAAATCCTCAAACACTTTTCAAATCAATAGAAATACCATTTCCCACCATAATTGTTTTCCGAAAAGTCACATCACAAGAAATAGAATGAAACTCATCAATCCCTATTGCTTAATTCCCCCATTAATCCATAAGAATATACATATTTCACGTAAATATATATATATATATATATATATATATACGTGGTCATTCACTCAGGAATGCCACTGATACCAACTATAGTTTGCAGTTAACTAAATAACTCTCAAAACAATAAGGGTAACTTCGTTCATAAATGAACATTGTGAGACTACTCACCTCAAAACTCCCGCTGTGTCTTCACACCACTAGACTACTTACATAACACACTTTGTCAAGCACCTAAGGAAAACACAGCCTTGATTCAGTCAACGAATCCAATAATTAAATAAAGTTTGAATCCCCAAATCGAACTAAAATCTCAAAGTAACACCAATTGAGGCGAAACCACTTCCGAGACCTCCCAAGGTCTCTAGAATACTTCCATGATTGACATGTCCAAACCACATGTCGATCGGAGCTCAGATCCTCACGGATCAAAACATCGAATGGTCTGAAACCATAAAAACCCTAACATGCTAATACGATCTCCAAAAATTACATATTATATATCGAAATGCTCGTATAGACTAGTAGATCGAACTCAGGAACAGAAACTATCCCTAAGGTGGCTGGAAATCGCCGGAAAACACCACCACAGTGGCAGCGCCCCGCTGCCGGCCCAAAGTCAGAATTTGGCAAAACCCCCAACACAAAAGTTCTTCATCTCAACTCCAAATACAACTTTTATAACTACACTAACATCAAATTATAAACCAATCAATCGAATTTTACCTTTGAACAAATCGGACCGATTAAAACCCTAGAATTTCAAAGCTTCGATTCGTCCTCCACAAGTGAAATCATTCCAAGCTACCTTGGGAGAAGCATCTACGTCCTCTGGGCTCCAAAAGTCCTCAAGAATCACCGGCGAAGGTGGCCTGAATCTCCATTTCCAACGAAGGCGATTCCGTCCTCGTCGCTGCTTCTTCTCCGCCTTGCAGCGCCCACCACAGCTCAAATCGTGAAGAATCACTTCCACAAACGTGTAGAGGAGGTTGAGGCGAAGAATGCCCAATTGAAATTGTGTCCGTTGGTGGCCAGAGGAGGAAGAACGAAGCCAACGAAGTGGAGAGGTAGACGCGGGCTAGGGAGAGAGGAGAGAGAAAATTTTCCGAAAAGGAAAGTCTGACTTTTTTGATATTTTTCAGGAAAAATCCCATATATACCAAAAGGGAAAAAAATACAAATAGTACCCGACCTTTGACCCATTAGTAACTTTAGTACCTGACAAAAAAAATATCACTTTAGTACCTGAAGTTCGGACCCCGAACCAACATTGGTACCTAAAACACTGTTGGCCGTTACGGCGTTAGCCAAGTGGCAAACTTTGAGGGGTATTTTCGTCCCTTCACTCAATCTCTTCTTCTTCCTCTCGCTTTCTTCGTTTTCTTTTTCCTCCCGACTTTCCTTGCTTCTCTCAATCTCTTCTTCTTCCTCAAGCTCAGATTTCCAATATATTACAACTCAATTGATCAATCTTTTGCTAAGAAGAGAAAATTGACATAAACAAAACAAAGAAAGACAACCATCGATACCAAATTTTATGCAGCACCAACTTCTCTATACCTATCCTTTTGATATACAGAGAGTATTCAAGAGAAAATTGTTCAGTGAGGAATTCCTGAAAGATTGATCATGTTCAGCTAATTAGGCTAACAACAATAGCTACCCTTTCTCCATCGTCCACTACATCTCTTCTTTTGAACTAATTTGGTGATTCTCTTTGGTTAACAAGAAACATAGTAATACCTTTTGATACCTATACCCAGCAGCTGTAAAATTTCAGTTTTGTTCAGGTCTTGATACCTCTCGCACATCTTATCTTTTCCACATGACCATGCCAATCAAATCTCGCAGCACAATCCACCATTCTCCGTCGCCGTCGCCATAACCCTCGCTCAAACTTCACCCGAAAAAAGGCTGAGAGAGAAAGAAAGATGTTCGTACTCGGCGGCCATAGAAGGAGTTTTTGTTTGAAATTGGATGAGTTTGGGTCTGTGGTAGAGCCAGATAATACCCATTGCTTCACCTTCATTCCCCAATTTCATCGTCTCTCTTTTCAACTCTTAATGCTCAATCTCCACATGAATATCTCGAAATCAATCCCAGGAGGTTGTTTGGGTCTGTGGTTTTCTTTGCGTTTTGTCTAATCGATTTGAGTTTGGGAGAAGAACTGTTTCAGTTTTTCTTTTTCTTTTTTAATTGGATTTGGTTCAAGAACATGAAAATTTTCTGGGTTTTGATTTTATGATTTTGTGTATGAGTTGTGTGAGTTGAGATCGGGAAATGTGGGTGGGAGGTGGTGAAGATGGTGGTGTGGAGGTGGAGGGGGTGGGTGGTGGAGGCAAAGAAAGACATGGCTCCTCTCTCTCTGTTTTTGGTTTTCAAGGAGAGGTGGAATTTGGAGGTTGGAAGAAGAGTATGAGAGGAGAAGAGAAGGTGGAAGAGAAAGGAGGAAAGAACTCAGAAAGGGAGATGCTGTGCTGGTAATTTGAGAAGATGAAGATCTGGGATTCATACCCAATTCAAGAAATTGAAGATTTGGGATCTGGGATCAAACGTGCGAAATTTATTTTTATTTTTTTAAATTTAAAATTTTTAATTATAAACTTAATACTAATTTGAAATTAATTTTTTTTTAAATAGAAACTGAATTTACCCATGTACCCTTTAATATATGTCAGTCCGTTAATGTCGTAACGGCCAACAGTGTTCTAGGTACTAATGTTGGGTCGGGTTCCGAACTTTAGGTACCAAAGTGATTTTTTTTTTTGTCAGGTACTAAAGTTACTAATGAGCCAAAGATCGGGTACAGTTTGCATTTTTTTCCCATACCAAAATGGAAACTTTTTCCGACAACCATAACTTCTTCATACAAACTCCGATTTTCACGTTCCACATATCCACAAACTCGTATCGACGCACTCTACGACTTTCGTGAAGGAAGTTTTCGGAGAAACTCAACGTATAAAAAGTCAACCTTAAACAACCCCCCCCCCCCCCTAAAAAAAAATTCACTTTTCAAATAAAAATTCGTCTGAAACACTTCCGCTGCATCCACCAGCCACAAAACCGTCCAATAACCATAAATTAGATTCCAGAAAATCCTCGAAAAATAAATACGAATTTTCGGGGCATCACACTCCAGCTCGTCGTCGTCAAGGTCAAGGATGAAGAGAAGATTCTCGATTGTTCCTGGTTCAATTCTCGCTCCAGTCTGTATTTATTGGTGGGTCAAAATCTTAAATGGAATTTTTCATCACCAACAAGTGGCACTGTCTGTGGGTAAATACTTTTTCCTAAAAAGTGATGGCAGGAGCAGCACCTGACAAAATCTCCTTTTTGTCACTAAGGACTGGGAACAATGAAATCCAAGCCCCCAATGGACCTGCCCCAAACCCAATTGGAGATCTGAACTTGCCTCTAATTGGTGAGATGCAAAGGTTGAGGCAAGAACTTGAGCAACTCTAAAGGGAAAAATAGGACTGAGAGGCCCGCTGACGGTGAAGGCTCGAAAGAATTTTACAACTCGACAATGACTCATCAGACGACGAGGCCAGTGGCGACACTCGCCAAACCAACAGAGTAACAAATGCGGGCACTAACAAGGTCACCTGCGGAGGCATCAGAGGACCTCTTGCCTAGGGGTTGGGCGGCACACTTAATGGAGGACCAAATGACAGGACCGGTGCTGGCTAATCGAAGAGAGCGCACAAGGAAAAACAACCTTGGAGGACTTCGTGTTGGATTTTCCTCCCTTGATGGGCTTGTACTGTTGTTGGGCTTATGTTGTTTTTCTTTTCAGTTTGTATGCAATTTTGGCCAAAAGTATGTTGGGATCTTTGCTTGTATATTTTTTGTTTGTTTAATAAAAGAAAATTCTTTCATTGAAAAATAAAAATGATATATTTGAAAAAATATTAAAGTATTGAATGAGTTAAAATTCAATAACCATTTGTAATTCTGCCTAAAAAGAAAAATGAAAGGACAGCTGAATGTAGCCGAGCCCAATAAGCTGACCCAAGTCCATTATTTTCCATTTTCCAATGCGCGCTCATTTGTTGATATTTCCATTTTCAAGTCTTGTTGCTTTTACACTTCCGAACGAAGCCGAGCACTTCTTCAAATTCTCCCTCCTCACACAGCTCTCCGATCTAACCAGTAATACTCTAGCTTTGAAACGACGGCGATTCAACTATGAAGATAACGGAGCTACAACGGCACCGAGATCCACCAGACAGGCCCCAGAAACAATACAATGAAGAAGAAGCAGACCTAGGGCACGACACTGTTCATCAAAGACCCTATCTTTTGCAGTTGCCAAACCGCAGAATAGTCGACATCCACTGCAGAATCCCAATCAAGACATTCATCAAATGCAGGCGCGTATGCAAGTCTTGGCGATCTTTGTTCTCAGATCCTCGATTCACCAAAGATCTACATGCCAGAACACCCACTTGCTATTTGGTGATGGCTTCGGGTAGGTACTTCTTGCTTGACTTCAATGATACTTCGAGCCCGAACGGCGTCGCAGCACTGTGTTTTCAATTTCTTAGAAGCAGCGACGACTTTGTGGGATCATGCAATGGCTTCCTCTGTTTATACAAGAAGCAGCTAAACCGTCACGGTTTTTTCATATCCAATCCCATCACCGGGGAGTGTTTACCTCTTCCGAAACCGATGAAGCAAGATGATCCTCCCCCCATTTCCTGTGGGCCTTCTGCTGATGCCATCACTAATAACATATTGGCTTTTCTAGAATCCACTCGTCCAAAGTCTGTTAAGGAAATTGTGTATCAATCTTGTTGTGCATTTGGGTTTGGGTTTGGGTTTAGTCACATCAGTGGTGTCTACGAAGTAGTTCTCTTTACTTCTTCAAGGTTAATAGAAGCTTCATCTCCGCGTGAGTTTGTGCTTAGAAGTGGACCTCCGAAGGTGATGGTTCTGACTGTTGGTTCTGGGAGTTGGAGACATATTGGGGACTCTCTGTTATGTGCAATTTTGACCATCAGTCAGGAATTTATCTTAATGGATGTCTTCATTGGATAGGTCTACCCACTCAGGGTACTCGTTTTATATATGTGTTTGACATTGAAAGTGAGTGCTTCCAACATATACATCTACCTCCTTTTACTTTGGATAACGAGATAACTAAATGTAACCTTGGAGTTGTGAACGGGTGCCTCTCTATAACTGTTCCTTCAAGTTATAATTTCACTGTTTGGGTGATGAAGGATCATGGTGTTAAGGAGCCTTGGACTAAAGAGCTTGACATTAAAGTGGATTTGCATTTAGGGTGTGGTTCTTCTACTCAAGTTTTGAATTCTTAAAGGAACGGCAAGTCTTGTTGTTACAGAACAGGTTGCAGGCTCATATTCCTGGAAGAAGAGGCTTTGTGGGGGTTGAGGTTGATGGGATACCATCTTCGATTGACGCTTCATATCTCTACGTTCCAAGCTTCGTTTCACTTAAAGATGTCTTTGGGGGTAATAACTCAAAGGTAATATCTGCCAAACCCAATCAAGTGTTTTGTCTTTCATCGTAATGTATTAAGCTCTCTTGTGCAACTTTCAAACTTATTTGTTATTACTGATATGTTTCTAGTGATTCTATTTACTTTTGCTGCATAGAGGCTGATAGTTAATAGTTAAGATCCTTGTGAAGTCATGTCCAAAGAGACGGTTAATTGTATATTCCAAGCTATGTTTCCCCTATAAGGAGCTGCTAATATTAGTGTTTCTTTTTTCTTTTTTTCTTTTTCTTTGGTGATTTCTGGTTGTATTCTGATAGACTGATAGTATCCATGCAATTGCCCCTATAGTTTGGAGACCCAATAAATCGAGAGATAGAGAGTCTTTTTTGTTCTTTCTGCTAAGTTTTACTTGATTTAAGATGTGATATTTAGTGTTGCTTGGTTTGATGAAGCTCATTTCAGGGTTTTAATGCTTCCATACTGATATGGTTCAAAATGATTGACTCAATGTCGGTTTGATTAGTCATTTAGTTGTCATGTCTGATTCTTGTTGTCAATGATTATGTATGTATATTTTTTCAGGTGATGGATTTGGTTCCTTCATTTCCTTGTGTGTTTTCATGTGATGGATCTGTTTTTAGTCTCAATACAGTTTCAAATGATGGAAGATGGATTCTTTTTGATGCTTGCTTTTATGATATTGTAATATTGAGGGTGAAAAACAATGCCTCTAATACCACATAAGTCTGTTAACCATCATTTCTGTGACTTCAATTGATGAATCCCAAATGGTAATATTCTGCCTTAGATAAATCAATAGTACACTATTGACCCACAGTTTCACCATCTATATAGGAGAAAAGAGGACCCAAGAAGGCACAAACAACACATAATGACAAAGAAGAAGCAGAGCAATTGCACGGCATTGATAAGACACCCTACCTTCTGCAATTGCCAAACCACGTAATAGTTGACATCCACTGTAAAATCCCAATCAAGACACTCATCAAATGCAGGCGAGTATGCAAGTCTTGGCGATCTTTGTTCTCAGATCCTCGATTCACCAAAGACCTATTTGCCAGAACACCCGCTTGCCATTTGGTGATAGCTTCGTGTAGGTACTTCTTGCTCGACTTCAACGATGCTTCGAGCCCAAACGGTGTGGCAGCACTGAAAACGACATTTCATAGAAGCAGCGAAGACATTGTGGGATCATGTAATGGCTTCCTCTGCTTGTACAAGAAGGAGCTAAATCGTCACGGATTTTACATATCCAATCCCATTACATGTGAGTCTTTACCTGTTCCAAAACCTATCAAGCAAGATGATCCTCCTCCCATTTCTTGTGGGCCTTCTGCTGATGCCATCACTAATAACATATTGGCTTTTCTAGAATCCACTCGTCCAAAGTCTGTTAAGGAAATTGTGTATCAATCTTGTTGTGCATTTGGGTTTGGGTTTGGGTTTAGTCACATCAGTGGTGTCTACAAAGTAGTTCTCTTTACTTCTTCAAGGTTAATAGAAGCTTCATCTCCGCGTGAGTTTGTGCTTAGAAGTGGACCTCCGAAGGTGATGGTTCTGACTGTTGGCTCTGCGAGTTGGAGACATATTGGGGACTCTGTTATGTGCAATTTTGACCATCAGTCAGGAATTTATCTTAATGGGATGTCTTCATTGGATAGGTCTACCCACTCAGGGTTCTCATTTTATATATGCGTTTGACATTGAAAGTGAGTGTTTCCAACAGATACATCTACCTCCTTTTATTTTGGATAACAAGATAACTAAATGTAACCTTGGAGTTGTGAACGGGTGCCTCTCTATAACTGTTCCTTCAAGTTATAATTTCACAGTTTGGGTGATGAAGGATCATGGTGTTAAGAAGCCTTGGACTAAAGAGCTTGATATTAAAGTGGATTTGCATTTAGGGTGTGGTTCTTCAACTCAAGTTCTGAAATCTTCAAAGGAACGGAAAGCCTTGTTGTTACAGAATAGGTTGCAGGCTCATATTCCTGGAAGAGGGGGCTTTATGGGGGTTGGGGTTGATGGGATACCATCTTTGATTGACGCATCATATCTCTATGTTCCAAGCTTTGTTTCACTTAAAGATGTCTTTGGGGGTCAAAACTTGAAGGTGATATATGCAATATTTCGTACTTCATGCTAATATATGCAAAATGTTTTACTGTTCAATTCCTTTTTTTTTTTTTTTCTGATTTGTTTCTTTTGATTCTAATTACATTTGCCTAATAGTGGCTGATAGTCCTTATTGTTAATCTCTCTCCATTTGTCTTGGTAAGCCATTTTCTTACATGTTTGTGTAGCAGATACAGGAAAACCCTTCTTAAAGGCAAGTCCAAAGGAAAAGGAAAAACAAAGTTGACTGCTGTTACCTTTTCTTTTTGGACAATTCTTAATTTTTTGTTTTGGACAATTGACTGCTTTTACCTTTAAGGAGCTAGGATTAAGCCCTTTTTGAATTGCATTTTATTCTCTGATAGACTGATAATATCCAATTACCCCTATAGTCTGGTAGATCTGAAGAATCGAGTGTTAGAGAAGCTGGTGAGTTGCAACAACCTGCACCGAATGAGACAAAGCCCAGAAGGACATGCAATTTAAAAGACCAATCTGTCATAAGTCAAAGAGTAAGTACTATTGTATTTAAACTATCTATCTTAGGGTGATGAATGAGTTACTTAATTTCATTTATTGTTGCAGGGGCCAGGTAATGTGAAAGCTAATGCAGCGGATTATGGGAATGCTGAAGCAGCCCAGCGGAATCTTCTATATAAAGCTAATGGATTAGATCAAGGGAATGTGCAATCTAAAGCTGCAGTAGTTGAACACAAACAACAGGTAACTAGTTAGGGTTGCTTGATTTAAGGGATTACTTGGTTTTGTTTGTAATAGGAGGTCAATGAAGGGATTTAATGCTTACATGGCTACTTTTCTTTTAGTTTTGCTTGATTTATAGTATGATTTCTTAGAGCTGCTTGGTTTGATAAAGCTCCTTTCAGTTTTTTAATGCTTATATATGGATAACCTACAAAAATATTAGTTCTATATTTGATTAATTATTTGTCAGGTCTGCTTGGTTGTTTTCTAAGATCAAGTATATAGTTTCAGCTGATCGATTTGGTCCCTTGCTCGATTTTTCATTGCAAGATGGAATATGACTTGCTTGCATGCTTGACTTTCTGTTACTGTACTATCAGGGTGTCATTGATGGATGCGGGTTACTAAATGAGTCTGTTAACTGGTGTTACTCTGACTTAAATTGGTGAAACCCCAAATAGGTATTATCCTCAATAGATCTATCTGACTCTACTAAAACACATTTTCAATATCTATGTAGGACATGAAACCACCGAAGAAGGCAAAAACCACAGATAGGGTTCAACCAATAGAAGCCTCTGCCTCCCAAATGGTGCCGATATCACCATCATTATCCCAGTCAACACAGCCATCTGTTTCGCTGCCATTAACTGGAAATCAGTTCATTCATCCCACAACTGTTCTAAAGATGAAGACCAAGCCCCCTTCAAAGAGCAAGAGAGCTCCAGAAAAGAAGTAACTGTGACTATACTATGGCTTTTTTGGTTACAATCAGTTTTCTGAAAGCTTTGGACTTTCCTTTGGTACAGTTTGTAACTGATCAGTTGTTTTAGAATGTGATAACTGATTCAAGTGTTTTGAAACTTTGCAACGGTACCAATTGTTTTGGCACTTTATCATTTGAAATTGATCAGTGGGCAGTTGGCATTTTGTTATCTTGCAAGCTTGGGACTTGCTTAAATTATAAGTTACTTGATCACCTTTGGTTTTGCAAGTTATTGAACTTTGATTCATGGTTGGTTAAATGCTGTGGTAATTGTATTCTCATCAAGCATTGCATCTACTTACATTTGCACATAGCCCGCTTCCTAAATTTTCACTGGTTTCTATATTCCAGAAAGGTGCAATATAAATTCGCCTTTGGAATACAACATGCTTGCAAGTTGCGTAGGTTGATACCATTTCCCATTGCATATAATTCCTTGTTCCCTTCCCCTACATATTGAACTTCTTACTTTAAATTATTGCATAGTGGAGCTATTGCTTCATGCTTGTGGTATTTATTTATTTATTTTTGAAATAATATTGCTTGTGGTATTTGGATGCTTTTTAGTTATTCAAGGACCTCTCTTCGATGGAACGGTAGTCTGGAAGTTGTGATTTGATATATATATATACAGATCCTATCTAGAGCGGAGCTCCGCTTTGAAATTAACGTGTGAAGTTCGAGTTTTGGGTCACTTTTCGGTCTCACATCCATATCTCGACCGTTCAGTTTTTAGGTGCTAGTGTATAGATTATCTCTGCAAATTTTCAGCCAAATTGATGATCGTTAAGGTATCTAACTCACTTAAACCAATGGACGGACTGAATCTGTCAACCTGAACCGTACTAGTTTTAAGGAAATTATCAATGTCTTAATGATCATCATTTTGGCTGAAAATTTGCAGAGACGATCTATACATTATTACCTAAAAACTGAACGGTCGAGATGTGGATAAGCGATCGAAAAGTGACCCAAAAGTAGAACTTCACACGTTAATTTTCAAAGAGGAGCTCCGCTCTGGATAGGATCTGTACATATATATATATATATATATATATACACACACACACACAGATCCTATCCAGAGTGGAGCTCCGCTTTGAAATTAACTTGTGAAGTTCGAGTTTTGGGTCACTTTTCGATCTGATATCCACATCTCGACTGTTCAGTTTTTAGGTACTACTGTATAGATCATCTCTGTCAATTTTCAACTAAAATAATGATCGTTAAGGCATTGATAACTGCCTTATAGCTAGTACGGTTCAGGTTGACAGATTCAGTCCGTCCATTGGTTTAAGAGAGTTAGATACTTTAACGATCATCAATTTGGCTGAAAATTTGCAGAGATGATCTATACACTAGTACCTAAAAACTGAACGATCGAGATGTGGATATGCGACCGAAAAATGACCCAAAACTCGAACTTCACACTTTAATTTCAAAGCGGAGCTCCACTCTGAATAGGATATATATATATATATATATATATATATGTTATAAACTAGAGAAAAATATAGAGATAGAAGAGAGAAACAGAGTATGGAGGAGGTAGAAGTGTGTATTTCATTCTCATTAGACCCCTTTATATAGGAGTATTGTTTACATCATAAGGACATAACTAATGAGTATTTACAGTGGATAACCACATTTATATAATATTTATAACACTCCCCCTTGGATGTCCACCACTAAATGATATGGTGTTGGACGCGCTTAATGTTGCCTCGTCAAAAACCTTACCAGGTAACAAAAAACCCAGTGGGACAAAAACAACCCTGGTCGAAGGAGAAAAAGAGTACAACGCGCATATGTCCTAGGTAGCATCATTTTGAATGCTCCCCCTGATGAGAATCTCCCCCTGATTTTTGCAAGCTTCAATCATGCAGGGGTCATCATGGGCCGGGCTAGGGCCGGCCCTACCCTAAATTTTAGGGCTTAGGGTCGGGCCGGGCCGGGCCTAGTCAAAGTCAACAAAATTTAGGGCCGGGTAGGGTCGGGCCAGGGCTTAAATATGCTAACCCTTACCCGCCCGAAAAGCCCGATCCGTTAGGGCCGAAAGGGCCGGGTCGGGCCGGCCCTCAAATAGGGCCAAATAGGGCTGAAATGGGCCAAAAAGGGCCTTATTTTGTTTAACAAAAAAAAAAAAAACATTATTTTTTTCTTCTCAAAATATGGCTTAATGGTATATATTGGTGATATAAGACTCATTGTTTTTTATTGAACATATTTTATATTAATATAATACTTGTAACTTATAACATTTATTAATATTACTTAAGGTGGTTATATTCAATTAACTATCTATATAAATCACCCAATATTAATTGTTGTCTAACAAAGAAAATAGAAATTAAAGAAAACAAAACTTATGAAATCAATTACAAAGGAAGAGATAAATTGCATATTATAGAAAAAAGAGAAACGTAATTAAAAAATAGAAAAAAAAATATGGCTTATTCGGGCGGGCCAAAAATTTCGAAATGGAAATTGATCAATCTGACAATGCTCATGGAGGGTAACAAGCCTAATAAACTAGTTATACTACATTACAAGGCATATAAGGATTATGTGCGATCCAAAAATTTTAAAATGAAAATCGACCAATCTGAAAATTCTTATATGTTTATACAATAGTGATAGGTATTGTGTAAAGAAATTAGGCCGATCCGCCGTGAATAAGGCGTCCAAAGTAGCGGTCAACGCTTTGCACAAGCAAACTTCCCTAAGGGGAGAGGCACCATGCGCGGAGAAACGTTGCAGAATTTTGACATCCGTAAATAGACCCCCTACCCATGAGAGTGTGGGAGCTGAAAGATCGAAAAAAATGAATTGCCAAGGACCGATTAAGAGCATATTTGGTTTATGTTCTATTTAGGATATTGAGTTGACCGGGTAGATCGAGGTCCAACCGAAGGTGGAAATTGCTGAAATTTCTACCACTAACATATATTCATATGAAAACAACATCCAGCGGTTCATTTTAAAAAATTCCATTTCGTCCCCCATTTTGCTCATGGAGGGTAACAAGCCTAATAAACTAGTTATATTACATTACAAGGCATATAAGGATTATGTGAGATCCAAAAATTTTGAAATGAAAATCGACCAATCTGAAAATTCTCATATGTTTATACAACATTGATAGGTATTGTGTAAAGAAATTAGGCCGATCTGCCGTGAATAAGGCGTCCAACGTAGCGGTCAATGCTTTGCACAAGCAAACTTCCCTAAGGGGAGCGGCACCATGCGCGGACAAACGTTGCGGAATTTTGACATCCATAAATAGACCCCCTCCCATGAGAGTGTGGGAGCTGAAAGATCGAAAAAAGTGAATTGCCAAGGACCGGTTAAGAGCATATTTGTTTTATGTTCTATTAAGCGTATTGAGTTGACCGGGTAGATCGAGATCCAACCGAATGAGGAAATTGTTGAAATTTCTACCACTAACATATATTCATATGAAAACAACATCCAGCGGTTCATTTAAAAAAATTCCATTTCGTCCCCCATTTTGCTCATGGAGGGTAACAAGCCTAATAAACTAGTTATACTACATTACAAGACATATAAGGATTATGTGCGATCCAAAAATTTTGAAATGAAAATCGATCAATCGGAAAATTCTTATATGTTTATACAATAGTGATAGGTATTGTGTAAAGAAATTAGGCCGATCCGCCGTGAATAAGGCACCTAACGGAGCGGTCAACGCTTTGCACAAGCAAACTTCCTTAAGGGGAGCGGCACCATGCGCGGACAAATGTTGCGGAATTTTGACATCCATAAGTAGACCCCCTACCCATGAGAGTGTGGGAGCTGAAAGATCGAAAAAAGTGAATTGCCAAGGACCGGTTAAGAGCATATTTGTTTTATGTTCTATTTAGGGTATTGAGTTGACCGGGTAGATCGAGGTCCAACCGAATGCGGAAATTGTTGAAATTTCTACCACGAACATATATTCATATGAAAACAACATCCAGCGGTTCATTTTAAAAAATTCCATTTCGTCCCTCATTTTGCTCATGGAGGATAACAAGCCTAATAAACTAGTTATACTACATTACAAGACATATAAGGATTATGTGCGATCCAAAAATTTTGAAATGAAAATCGATCAATCTGAAAATTCTTATATGTTTATACAATAGTGATAGGTATTGTGTAAAGAAATTAGGCCGATCCGCCGTGAATAAGGCACCTAATGGAGCGGTCAACGCTTTGCACAAGCAAACTTCCCTAAGGGGAGCGGCACCATGCGCGGACAAACGTTGCAGAATTTTGACATCCATAAGTAGACCCCCTACCCATGAGAGTGTGGGAGCTGAAAGATCGAAAAAAGTGAATTGCCAAGGACTGGTTAAGAACATATTTGTTTTATGTTCTATTTAGGGTATTGAGTTGACCGGGTAGATCGAGGTCCAACCGAATGCGGAAATTGTTGAAATTTCTACCACTAACATATATTCATATGCAAACAACATCCAGCGTAGGGGTCATCATTTGGCCCGCGGGCCTAAAAGTCTATGGGCGCCCGCCCGGCCCAGTGGGCAAAAGCCCGGCCCGGCCCGCAGAAAAGCCCATCTCGGCCCTGCCCATTGGGCACGAGGCAGGGCTAGGGCGGAGGGTTCAAAGCCCAGGCCCGGCCCGCGGCCCGGCCCGTTATATGCCCATTAAAGCCCTCACGGCCCGGCCTTATAGGCCCGCCCGAAAGCCCATTCAATTTTTGTATTAATATATTTTTATGTAGTTATATTGAACTAATTATTGCATTAGGCCATATGTTTTTTTAATTTTGTATTTTATTTTGTTCAATAATTAACATATCATCATTTTTTCATAGGTTTTTGTATTTTTTATAATATGACATATAAATATAATGGGCTAGGCCCTGCCCATCCAAAAAAACCCGGCCCGGCCCTAAAAAGCCCGTAAGGCCCTGGGCCCATGGGCGGCCCTGGGCCTTGATTTTTAAGAGAAGCCCGGCCCTGCCCGGCCCGAAAAATAAAAAAAAAATGTTTTGGCCCGGCCCGAGCCCATTAATTTTGGGCAGGGCTGCGCATTGACGTCCCCTAATCCAGCGGTTCATTTTAAAAAATTCCATTTCGTCCCCCATTTTGCTCATTAAGAAGTTAACATTACATTGGTAAAAAGGTTTCAACTCGACCAATTGATTATTTTTAGTTATGTTGATTACTTGATTTATTTCAAAATTGGTATTACATGAATATATTGTCCAATTTGAAATAATAGCTTTGTAATTATTATAGTTAATTAGTTAACAGTAATTATTGGTAAATATTAAAATACCCATAAGATTATATTAAAACGGCGGCGTTTTTGCCGAATTAACGGTTAATTCTTTAAAAAAAATTATTTTTTTCTTCTCAAAATATGGCTCAATTTAAAAGACTCATTTCCTAATATGGTAGATTGAAATAATTTTCTACACTTCCATAGTTTTATTACTTTTATACATATAACACATGTAATAGAAAATAACAAAAATAAAATATAAATTTTAGGGCCGGGCTTTAAGGGCCGGGCCGGGCCTAGCCCTTACGGGCTCAATCGGGCCGGGCCGTAGGGTAGGGCAGGGCTTTATTTGTGTGACCCATACCCTACCCTAAATAAAAAAGGGTCGGGCCGGCCCGCCCTAATGGAAGGGCCGGGCCGGGCGGGCTTAGGGCCCAAGGGCCATATGATGAGGCCTACAATCATGTATGCAATAAAATACATGCACCATGTATATTGGATAAGGTGTGTCGATCACATAGGTGAGACCATGTGTGCTTTGCATAAAGGGGACTCATGGTCAAAGTGACTTATTGCCTTAATGAGTACTATGACAAGACTAAGAAAATCGAATTCACGCCGTTACAATAGCATTTCCTCCCCCTAATGGCGGGAAGACTATCTAGTTTGACCATTCGCAAAATATGCATGCAAAAAATTGGATTTATGATATCCACTGGGGATAGCGAGCCCAAACCAAATTTTTGGTCAAAAAGATAACGAATTGAGATTTTTTCTCAAAATTAAAATGAGATATGGTACATAAAATCTCACACCAATTCACATTTTTTATGAACGATATTTCTCCCCCTAATGGCGGGAGGATTGTCCCATTAAAGTGACAACTAGCCGATATGCGATAAATTATAATTTACTTATTAGGAAGATTTGCAATTATTGTTGTATTATACAACAATGTAAAGTATGTAGATAAGTCTACATGATATAAATAATGAGACACTAGTCACGCCAAAATAATTTTCATTTGGCTTAATGAAATTTTTAATTCATGATATAGTATACAGTAGTATACTCATAGTTGATTAATACAACATAAAGTCGGTGGAAATTTCATCACCAATATATGCAGCGGTAATTCCATATATGTAACATAATATGAGCTCAGTTGGAGTCGGCCATCAATCAAGATCTGCAGCTCTTGAGATGATTATGTCCATAGTTGCATTATATGCATGCAAGACAACTATGTTTGTCATTATATTTATCATGAACATTCATGGTTCAAATTAAATTTATTAATGAACACGTGGTTCATATTATTGTTTGACACTTAAAAATATCAAAATGATATACTCAAATTTCGAGTTTGGGACAGTAGTCCATATGGGTATAAGCATATACTCCAATAATAATAGATTTAGGGACCATAGCCCTCATACTCAAAACATTTGGTTTGAGTCTTCACAATTAGAAGCATGTTCTAAAAGTAGAGTGAACAGATGTTCACATGTACTCATAAAGAGAAGGGACAAATGTCCAGACATAATTGGAGATCAAGAAACAAGAGGTTTCGATCTATTTGATTGTATAACAATCAGTGGAGGAATTTTAAGTCCTCATGAAATTGAATCAAGAAACATGTAGTTTCGATCTCATTATAAATTGACAATTTTATATCAAATTATTAGATAAGATAATAAGAGGAGATCAAATTGAAGTCGTCAAACTCATGAAAAATACATACCTCGATTATGTTGAAAATATAATTGATATTGTTGATATCAATTGGTGAGTAACAGAATATTCTAAAATAGAGACAGATTCATTTAGAGTCAGTAATTGAAACATGCATTAATATAACATTATAACAAAATAATCATAAATTTGTTGTAGTCTAGTTGGTTAGGATATTTGGTTCGCACTCAAAAAGACCTGGGTTCAAGTCCCAGCGATGGAAAGATAATTTTGTTATTTTTTCACACACGACATAATCATAAGAGGTAGATATGACAAAAATAATCATAAATAATAAATGTTCATTATGATCACATAAAATAAATAACTATGGTGAGTATCGAATAATGGTAATAGAATGATAATAAAATGAGTTATTAATAACAATAACTACAAGATAATGGCAATTAAAAATATTATCATGATAATTGTAGCTCTTGCAAGTTGCAACAAATACTCATGACAAATTAAGTTATGAAAGAATTGTAATAAAGGTAATTTAAACATAATAAATATGATTAAACAGATAAAGATCAGAAAATGTAATTACGTTTAATCGGTCCCAGAACATAGGCTTAAAATGACTAAACAAAATAAATAGAGACAAAAAAAACGCCTAAACATAGGCTTAAAATTTATTGGTGTCAAGAAAACCGTCGCTGATCATGTAATCAATATGTTTTCCATTGTCACAAAAAAAATCAGAGACTTTGAGCTTGTTATCTTCATTGACAGATTCTCCACATAATTTTAGTTGGGAGGTAATCATATGTTTAGCGGAATTGAAAATCAGTGACAGATTTAAAGTTCTGAAGGCGCAAAATGCGTCCATTCATATCATGCTCTAGATAGAACAATGGTTTTCTGGTGAGCAAATCGATCAACCAATGCTTGCCAAATCTCAAGTGGATCTTTCACCGTAAGGTAATCATCTTTTAGGATCTTATCAAGATGATAACGCAAGAAAATCATAGGCTTGGCGGGATCTTGCACAGATGACTTATTGTCAACTTTGATGGCATTAATTTCCAAGGTTTTGAGCCATAAGATGAATTTCAGCATCAAATAGTTCTTGCTAGAAGTTTTAAGAGGATCAAAGTCCAATTTTGTTAGATGCGTCATCTTTCTACAAACAGAAAAGATGAGATATATTAGGATCCATAATTATTAGAACAATATGTTCTATGAAAAATTCATATACGAAACAAAGGTTTCGAAGAGTTCATAAATATGAACAATGGATCCCATAGGGAATACACGAGAAAAACATTCGTGTGATGTCTATGGAAGAACCATAGGTTCTAAGACTACTCGGTCAAGAGACTCGAGTTTTGAGCAATGGAACATGTAGTTCTCATTGTCGTATATGAAATATAAATTTTCAACAATTATATTATATAAAAGATACATACAAATATATATAAATGATCGTATAATGAAAATTGATATTCATCTAGGAGAGAAAGAAGAAAAACTCATAGATCATTAGCCTTGGTCATAAGCAACTATGTTGCACCATAAGGCTTACGGATCATCATGGAGTTCAAAGAAGAAGAAGAAGAAAAATAAGAGCAAATTCGTGCTGATAACGTGTTATAAACTAGAGAAAAATATAGAGATAGAAGAGAGAAACAGAGTATGGAGGAGGTAGAAGTGTGTATTTCATTCTCATTAGACCCCTTTATATAAGAGTATTGTTTACATCATAAGGACATAACTAATGAGTATTTATAGTGGATAACCACATTTATATAATATTTATAACAATATATATATATATATATATATATATATATATATATATATATATAGCTTTTCAATGTCATCTCCATCGTTGAGGATACTCGTTGTTTTTGCATTCTTTTGGGAGCTGTTAGTCACATCTTTTATTTATTTATTAATTATTATTATTATTATTATTATTAATCTTTTTGTGAGACTGTTGACGGTGTCTTCAAGTAGCTGCACAGAATCAGGCCTTGAAGAATAGAGGCTAGTGTATGGAAACAGTAATCAAGGACTTTTCTTGATTACATGTTGATTTGTTCGTGATTTATTATTATTATTATTATTATTATTATTATTATTATTATTATTATTATTATTATTATTTTTCAATCACATGTAGAAGGGTTCTGAACTCTTTTAACGAATTTTTGTGTTCAGAGAAAACCATGTTACAGGCTAAATCGAATGGAATTTTGTAGATGTTTGAAGGCTGGACTTTTAGTTGTTGAGTTAAAAATTTGTTTAGGAAGTCAGTTTTTCTGTTTTTCAAATGTTGTTGGAACGTACTCTGCTGTAAGCGTCTGACAGACAAGTAAAGACTCGGAGAGAGTGATGAACCAGCTACAAGAACCGCCTATTTCGTTGTATTGAACAAATAACTGTTGGCCCAATTACCAAAGCAAAAATAGAGCAAATTTCAGGTATCCAACATCTATTGAGATCGAGAAACTGCAAATTGCATGGTCAATTAATGCTAAAAGCACAAGGTGTTCACCAAATCATAAACTACGTACATTTGTGATCTTCTTTCACCTCCTTGGGGATGCATTCATTCAAATTTTGAAGATATACCTGATTACCAAAAGTCTCATCCTATTTGCAAGAAATTTTTTCAAGTTTTCTGCTCAATATGGAGGTATGACTTTGAACTTTCCCTTTGATGCACTGGAGTGTGCTGCTGCGGTGAATCAGAAGTTTGAGTTACTCCTGCAAAGGGATCCCAGCTTCTGCTGTGTCACAAGGTTTGAACCCTTCGCTGTCATGACAAATGCTGAACGATTCGGTAGCAGATACAACCACTCAAGATCGAGCTAGCAAACAACTATATATAGATCGATGAAGGTGTACGTATCGATAGAGAAGAGCGATGAGATGGATGGTGGTTTCAGATCTGATGATTTTAATGAGGGAGAACAGACTGAGATGGGACAACTTAACTTAACAAAAGAAAAACTTCTAGGGCATAAGCCTGGACGAGGAAGCCAGCCCCTCTCACAGAACTGTCAATCTAGAATTCTAGATCTCGCTGTAACGCACCTAAATCTAGACTCAAGGGGGGCTGTGGTTTTTTCTTTTCTAGAGAGAAGACACTACTATTATGGTATGACCTAAATCTGATGCAATTGATACCTACATCTTGATTAACTCGAACAATCTAATAAATCTATAAGATCGATCTAAATTCCATGCAAAACGAACACTAGTACGTGTTTTGGGTTAACTCCTTTTGTTCAAACTGGACTGAAACGATAATATTGTAACTTTAAAAGCTTAATTACAACAGATGATGGTGCTCTTCTTCTTCTGAACTGGTGCTCAAGATCCAACCCTTCACATATTTTGATACCTTTGGATCACTATCTTCATCAGCAGCAACAGCGACAACACGAGCACAGAGCCTACCTTCCAAGCATTCTTTCAGGATCAAGCCGCCTAGCTCCTCCGATTTATCGCCGCCGTTGGTCATGTCTACCTGCGCCATCAACTCTTTGAGCTCTCTTTTAGTCATCCGCAGCTTAATTCTCATCAGACTGTTTGATCCAACTCCATGTAGTCCTTCATCTTCATCAACTGGGTGAACACCCCTTTCCTTCCCAACCCAATTCCCCATTTTTCAAGTTTTTCTTCCTCTCTGACTATCGATCTTATGGTTAAAAGTGATGGCTGAATGAGTGTATCAGTGTATCGTTTAGAAACTTGGTTAAAAATTAGGGAACATCTACGTCTGCTTAATTAAATAGACCTGGGAGGCCGGGAATAGCAACACATGGGGGAAATACATCATGTAGTTTAGTTTAGCCCGTAGGTTTAATGTAGAAGACCGAAGAAAGCTGACAATTCTTCGTCAATTAATAACACTGACCAATGACCAGCTGCAAGACCTTGAAATTTGAACGTGTTGATCGTAATATATATGGCGTCTAGTTAATTATCAACAGCGATATCGTCGAATTATTTTATGTTTCATTGACTAAGTAGCCTTTTGTTTTGGCCAATGACGGGCAGTTAATCACTGTAACACATCTCATCTCATGTTTAAGAAATCTTAAAATGGTCCCAATGTCCATATATAAGATTGGCAATTTCTTGAAATTTAGTGTGAATTTAAAGACTATAATGAATTATTTATGCTATTATTAAGAGAATAAAGTTTGTCAACCAACACCAGTAGAAAGAGCTATACACTTAGCTAATTGAAATCAATGAGTATAAATCCTAATAGCTACTACATTCTATGTGGGAAGCTCAATGGCTGCTCTACACTCATAGATGCAATATCTGTTCATTTTAGTAGAGTGGCCTTTGGTCTTTCCTCAATTATAGAAAAATCAGTGTAAGTCTTTTAGTGGGACCTATCTGTACACCAATATATCGTTAAAAATATTTGGTGTTTAACATCAGTGTCAACTGATGAGATTTAAAAAAAATTAAAAAATTTCATTTCACCATTTGTATTTTAAGGGTATAATTTTAGCATTTTTGTTTTTCTTAATTTACATGGTACAATAGTTATCACATTGTGAAAAAAGTCGCTCCAACTTTTTCGGAGCTGAGCATACCAAAATCCTAGAGTTTTTGGTAGCAGGGTGGCGACAACTGGGTCGTTCCTTGCCTGTCAGGGGGATCTTCCAGTGCTGTTCTTATCCGGTGTGGGACGCTCGCTTGTGGAACGAAGGGGAGTATTCTTGGATTTGGGGTCGGGGACAACTAGCATCTTTGGACGAGAAGTGGGTGTGAGGCGGCGACGGATCTGGTTTCTGATTGTTGGCAGTGCACCCTTGTCAGCATCTCTTCGAAGGCACTTCTGGTATTTGCAGCATGTAGGGTTTGTTCAAGCTGCGAGGCTATCTTCCAGGTCGGACCCAGGTCCCTCGAGGTGGCGGGGATGGTTGAAGATCGAGGTCGTCCGCCGGAATGGCAGTGGCGGCTTGTTTGCTTGGTGTGGTAGCAGTGCCTCCGGAAAGTTTCCTAGGGTTCCGGTGATCGAAGGTCTGAGTTGCAGATTGAGGGCAATGGGTGTGGGCTGGGCTTCGGGTTTCAGTCCATTCTCCCTCCTCTCTCTTGTTCGGGCTAGAGGTTGGGCCGGGGCTCTTGTTGGGCTTGTTGTGGGCTGGACTTCTATATGACTCTAATTTGAGGCTATTCACTGCTTTGAACGGTGGAAGGGTACACCAAGATGGTCTTAGGCCCCAAGCCATTCATGGTAGATGTGGAGAATTAGGGTTGTATTTTGGAATAAACATAGTTGTCAGTTGTTTTTTCTTTGTAGTTTCCTTTTGGTTAGTAGTCCTTTTTGGATTTTAGTTTTCGCATTCCCTTATGGGTATTAGTCTGCCTTTTTGTGTAGTCAGTTGAGCAGTGATTGTAATTGGTAATCTTCGGATCCCCTAGATTGACCTTGTACGGTCATCATGTTCTTTTGATCATTGGAATATATTCCATTTCCCTAAAAAAAAAAAAAAAAAATTTACATGATACAATATTAAAGATTAATTAATATAATCACAGTCATAGAATCGATCCCCATATGGATCAATTTTTTTATCAAATGAGTGTTCCAGAAATTCTTGATCTCATTATCAGTTAACCTGTCTAGTTGTGTTGCAATTTGTGACCATCTTGTAGTTACAAATAAGACGAGTCAGTTTGTGATATTCAAAACATAGAGACAGAAATGAACATGATCGGATCGAGGAAATTGGTTGAAGAAGTATACTTGTTTCCGAGGATAGAATGAAGATGTAGAATGGTCTATTCCTCCTCTTGAGAAAAATTGCCTCTTTTGATATCAGGTATTAAGTAATTAGTCCATCTCAACCTACAACTCTTGCCACATCTGTTGAGACCTGCAATATTAAGAGAAGATATTCATCAAGTTCTTGGAAATAGTACGTAGTGACCAAAAATCAAATCTTATCATAGTATTCGAGTAGTAGATCATCCAAGCTTATAACTTAGTAACTACAAATCTACAACATATTATAGATCTTTTTGAGCATAGTGGTAAACCAACAATCCTTATTGATGGAACAAATTCGAAGGCAAACCTGCAAGCTTGGGGAGAGCTCGCTAGCTTCCATGACAGTTGTTGGATGTACTGCACACCCTTTTGATACTTTTCCTACGATATTCATGTATAGAAATCGATTTTGCAAATCCACTCTCAAATCATTTGAATCCCTCAACCGAAAAACCACCTACCACTCTTCTTAGTCCTCACTCTGATCGCTTCCAATATGAGCACAGACGAGCTTCTTAGAGCATCAGCCACAGTAAGGGATATTTGACTTTATGGGCAGAGGCACTAAGGGGCACACTGGGTCACGGACCCAGTAAACTTTTCTGACCAAATATATATTATACTGATACTGCTGTGCAACCTTGGAAAGGAAATAAACTGTAGGAGGCTATTAGGTAATCACACCCATTGCCAACCCATGAATTAAAAGCCATAATTAGGCTGATGTAAGCAACTCCTAAAAGGAGTAGTCAAAATGACCGAGCTCCTTCCAAACAGCAACTGTCAAACCGTGATTCTTAATATATTATATATAGGGTGATGTTATTCACATACTCATTTTCTCTATTCACACACCCCTCTATTCTTCTAATACTTTAATTTTTTTTTTTTTTTTACAAATTACTCTAACTACCCTCCCTTGTAATTAAGTTTCTTTTTCTTTTTTCTATTTGGCAAGTCCTTCATCTTCATTTGAAATATTTGATTTGAAGTAGTTTGGAAAGATTCTGAATAATTAAACCTGGGAAATTCTATTTAAGTTTTATTTTATATATCTTAATTTTTTTTATTAATCGATCGCTTTCAAAAGAAAGAAATAAGAACTGGTGAATCAGAAACAATTAATTAAGATAATTTTTTTATTTGTTTTTATATGGAATATACATATCAATATTCATGGATCATACCGTTCATTCCACTTCTAGTTCCTATGTTAATAGGAGCTGGACTTCTACTTTTTCCAACGGCAACTAAAAATCTTCGCCGTATGTGGGCTTTTCCGAGTGTTTTATTATTAAGTATAGTTATGATTTTTTCAGCCAATTTCCTTATTCAGCAACTAAATAACAATTTTGTTTATCAATATGTAATCATGAATCAAACATCGATCATTATACAATAAATCAAATTTTTTTTACTTATATAAATGAAGGAAAAATTAAGTGGAATGACATGTATTATTAGACAAGGAATATGCTTTTCAGGTAATTACGTTCATCCAACTGAATCTAAATTGCAAAGTTTGTCTTCATACAAGTAGGAGGGGTAAGACGCATGCTTTTTACTTCTTTGTTGTCTTGGGTTCCAATATTTCACCTAACTTATTAGAGTTTCTCTTCTCTTATAGATTGGCAATGAGCCATTTTCAAACTCAGTCTGCAAATTTGGGAAATTTCTAGCCATTTTCAAGTGCAATTTGTAAATTTGGTTTTGACTTGAGTTGATTGATAATTTTGTTTCATTTTAACTTTAGTAGTTTACAAAATAATCAGTCAACTCAAGTCAAAACGAAATTTGCAAACTGCGTTTGAAAATAGCTTATAGCCAATCTATAAGAGACGAGAAACTCTAGGTGCAATATTGGAACCCGAGACAACAAAGGAGTAAAACATGTGTCTTACCCCTCCTACTTGTATGAGGACAAACTTTGCAATTTAAATTCAGTTGGATGAATGTAATTATCTGGGAAGCATATTCCTTGTTTACTAATACATGTCATTCCGCTTAATGAGCATATTATTTTTCCTTCATTTATAAAGGTAAAAAAAAATTGATTTATTGTGATGTTTGATTCATGATTGACTTACTAAATAAAAAAAGAAAAAGAAACATAATTACAAGGGAGGGTAGTTAGGGTAATATGTAAACAAAAATTGAATTAAAATAATAGAAAAATAGAGGGGGTGTTTGAATAGAGAAAATAGGTGTGTGAATAGCACCACCCTATATATATACTCACTAGTAAACATTAAATATATTAAACAAGCATAATAATTTAGATGGCTACTATTTCTTGCTCAGTACTCACAGACTTGCCCTTGTGCAAGTCCATTATCAACAAAATAATAATAATAATAATAATAATAATAATAATAATAATAATAATAATTATTATTATTATTATTATTATTATTATTATTATTATTATTATCTATTGATTAACATGCATGTAATTTATGCCTATATATATATATATATTACGGTGAGTTAATTTTTTGTGAATTGTCGTAGTTTATTTGTAGTTTCCATAGCACCTCTCCTCTTCATTCATGTATAAAATTTACAATTCTCAAAAATAAAATTTTCTACTTTATTTTATATTGAGAAATACATTTTTACTAGTATAAATTATAAGACTAATATGAAAACTCATTGTAATAGATATAAATTTCAATTAGAGAATTTTTATATTTGATATTATTATTATTTTATTTTATTTTGTGCCCCAGTAAGTTCAAAATTCTGGCTCCGCCAATATTGCCATATAGCCATATTTGGCTTATGTTGAAGGAATATGCTTTGGAATCTTTAACTTTCATGCAAGAGGTTTCCCACTGTAAGGCAGAATTGTAAGACATATTGAAAACAATTAATTATGAAAACATAATTCATTATTATGTATTAAATTAAGGATCTCAAAATAATTTAGCCTAAATATATTCAATATTAGGCTCAGATAAAAGATCTCATTGTGATCTTCGCAATGGTATAATTTTTTTTCATTAAAAAAATTTATAGACATAAAATTTCTAGAGAAAAATGAATTATAACTAAAATTGACAAAGGACACAAATGAAATAAAAATAAGATCAGTTGAATGTGGAGGGGCAAGAGGGAAAAAAAGGTAAATAATAAAAAATTGTATCGGTATGGCTTACCAGATTGATAGCCATATATGGGTTGGACATATAGCCATGAAAGGTTAATTTTTTTTTTTTGGAAAACGTGGAATACCTTACCATTGGGAGGTGCATGTTGGTAAGCCATATATGGGGTTATGGGGTACCATGGCAGATGGTCTTTAGATCGAACCCGAGAGATCCAATTCCCTTTTGAAATGACTGAAATTGAGAGAGAGAGAGAGAGAGAGGCATTATCTCTTAACGGGGTTAATTGTGTAATTTACTGGGTATAGAAATATATAATGTGAGGTAATTGATAGTGACCAGCTTTATGGCAATTAATAAATTATTAGTGTCCACGATGATATCTGTGGGTATTAACAATAATAATGCAACAGATATCTGTGTGAGATTTGTTTTTGATCGTTTTAATTCTCAATACATACTAATATATGTCTGAGGAGAAGTTTTAAATACTCATCCCTAATTACTTAATACACACTCTATACTTAATACACCACCCATTTAATTTCTCGTCCTAATATTTTACTAAATACACAACCCAAAGTACCTAAAATATCCTTAATCTCAAAAATCATGAAATATCCTATTATTTGACTATATTAAGGGAGAAATTGTATTCACACATTGCTAAATAATAGATATACCCTACATCTCTTACTTAATACACAACCTATTAACTTTTTTATTTTAATATTTTACTAAAAACACAACCCAAAACTTCCTAAACTATCCTCATTCACAATACACAATATCTTTTCATTAAATACATATCCGTTTCTTTTTTTTTTTTGCTAAAATAAATTGAGATAAATATCTGGTAAGAGACTTCCTATTTTTTTCTTATACAAGAGAGACTACCTATTGCATTCTGCAGTTGAAAAAAAAAAAAAAGACCTAAAGAATGACATATTATACTAGAAGACTCAGCATCAATTACTCAGTGGCTCAATGTGAGAGTTTCAATAAATCACACAGTCATCACTAAAGTTAATACAACGGCACCCAAAGAATGTTTTAATTGCATTTCACTTGTTGGGTTGAACATACTCATATGCCAATGGAGAATTGCTTGTCATTGAGGACTTGACCAAGACAATATTCAAATGCCAATTGTTGAGATTTGTGAACTACTGATGATGAAATTGGAGCGAAACAAAACAATACATCACAAGAGTTCTTGAGGAATTTTTCAACGGTTTTCACTTGCTCTTGTTTGTCCATATCATTTGGACAGTTAATACATTTTTGAAACTAGATTGATAAGAAGGCTCGATCCCATGCATGCTAAATTATTGAGAATCAAATTCATGATATCCATCTGCGGTAGACCTGGAAAAAAAAAAAAAAAACTTCATATGTTTCTATGTTTCTTAATTCCAACTATGTTTCTTTATTGTTAATATAGATATCTCTTTTGGTAATTTAACTTACCCATAAAATGTGATATTGGATGTATGAAAAAAGAAATGTGTATTTAGTATTTAGAGGTGTGTGAATAAAATTTCTCATATTAAGGCTACTATTTAATATGATTAATATATTCTAGTGTATTTATTTATGTTTTGTAAATGACCATATTGATTACTTGTGTTAGTTATTGAGAAATCCATAAAGATTTATTATTGTTCACTTTAAATAGATGCATATAAATAGGTTTGTATTATTTGAGTTCTCATCCACCAAACACCATGTTGATCAAGTATAAAATTATGAGTTGAACATTTAACCAAAACTATATCAGTAATTTCTCCACAATGGTGGAACTACAAAGTTGTCATTAGAGGGGCCAAACAAATTAACAATTACAAAGTTTTTTCACCTGTGATGTTTTATATTAGAAAATAAATGGATTAATCATATCTCTTAGAAAAAGAAGAAGAAAGAAATTAACTAAAAAATGGGATCCGTTTTAAAAACATTTAATGTCATTGGTTTTGAAATTCTAAATATTATGGTTTCTAACCTCATTTAATTACAATTTATATAAGGAAAAATTAAATTAGATAGTTTCTAACTTTATTCTTGTATTAAATTAGGAGGCCATGTATATAAATTTATTGTGTTCATCTAACAATTTATACATAAATAGTTTAATATAAGGAAAATATGACTATTTTTTTTATTCTTCTAATGCATAGATGTCTGTTTTGGTCATTTAACCTACTTATAAAATCTAATTTGAAATATAAAATAATAGGGATGTGTATTAAGTAATTAGGGGTGTGTACTTAAAATTTCTCAGGTCTTAGATGTAAAAGTCATTTGGTTTTTTTTATCACTCATCTGTCAATCAAATATTGACACAGATGTTTATGGAAAAAGTAGCAATTGTTACAGATAACTGTGTAAAATTTAATACCGATGTCAGTGTCATTGCTGCATTCACACGGACAACAGAGTGAAAATTTTTAAGTCATTTGTTATAGATGACTGTGTGAATAAAAGTTGATATATAATTTAGAATTTTATTATTACTAACAAAATTCTGTGTGTAAAAAAATTTACACATATATTAGTGTAGGTTTTGATACATAGATATCTGTGAGAAAATCTAGTCACACTTATTTCAGTGAGTAATAATGTGAGCATGTTCTTCAGTAGGACCTAATCATTCAGTTCACACAGATGTCTGTATCTACAAACTAAAATTCACTGATTTTTATCAGTGTGAAAGTTAGTATGTATAAAATATGTGTGTGTTGCTCATTTTGCTAGTAGTGCAAAACAGATTACCAAAATATTTTTCAAATATTAAAAAACCGTTGAACTGAAATTTTCGAGAAGGACAAAAAGGCTAATTCTACAAAACGAAGAAAAAGGAAAAGAAATTAACAAAAAAAAAAGTGGAGTTTTTTCCACATTCTGTGAAATAACTGCATGTTGATGCGGTGTCGGGAGTCGCTATCTATAGAGTTGTGAGGGTCTTGAACACTCTATCCGATACCTGCCAGCACAGAAATAGGTCAGAGGAAAACTTGGGTTGCTGGTCTATAACCCTCCGATGCCTAAGTTAGTTTCTACTTATAAGCTAGATAAAGACAGGGAAATGTATAGAAAATAACAGTGAACTTACTTGATTGGGAAGGGTTTCCCCTTTTTATAGGAGATATAGGGCGGTGTGCTTGCTTATATTTATTTATAGTTATTTTTAGATCAAATTTTATGATGCTTTGAATGAAGTTTTGTTAAAATTTGACATTTCTTTATTTTACAGGAAAATATTATGTTGTAGATTCCAGATACCCTCAAATGAATGAGTTGTTGGGACCTTACAAAGGTCCGAGACAACATTTTCAACAATACCGTAGGCAAGAACCAAGAAATGAAAAAGAGGTATTTAACCAAGCACACTCTTCTCTTAGAAGCATTATAGAACGCACATTTGGAGTTTGGAAAAAAAAGTGGAAGATTTTAAGGGACATGCAAGGTTATTCATTTGATAAGCAAGTGAAGATTGTCATTGCCAACATGACACTTCATACTTATATACGGAGACATGCACATGGTAATAGACATTTTGTCCGCAGTGAAGAAAGAGAAGGTTATGGGTCAAGTGGTGAGATAGAAATGGATAATGATGTAGAAGAAGAATATCATGGTCACGGTGCATAAGAAATGGAAACAATAAGAAATAGCATTACTCAAAGTTTGATGAATATGCGTAATAACGTGAACATTTGATGTGAACCAAAAACCAATTGTTATTAATGTTACTAATATATTTGTATCAGTTATTTTTAAAATTGTCCAATATTAATCATATATTCACCATGATTTATAAAAATTGAAAGTTAACAAAAATTAATAAGGACATAATAAAGATTAAAAATAATAACAAGAGCATTTGAACAACATTGTTTGGTATACAATTAAGGCAAAATAATCTCTCATGTCCAATTTGGTCATTCCACAAACAAAAAGCACAAGCCAGTTTGATTTACCAAACACTTTGCCACTACTTCTGCCACTGACAGCTCTTATAAAAAGCCAGTTTACCAAACACTCAGCAGCTTTGCTTTTCAGCCACTTATTCTCAAAAATAAGCAGAAGCCAGCTTTTTTGAAAAGCCCAGCCCTACCAAATATACTGTTGCTGAATAGTGGTTGACAGTACGTAGTCCTTATTTTCAATTTCTCTCCAATTGGTTTTGGTCAGTAATTTATCCATGTATTTGTATTCCACAAATAGGTAAGCCCCTTTTTAGCCATGCATGCATGTCCAAAGAGGAATGCTCACTTAAATATACAAAATTGAATAGCTTTACTCTTGAAGGATCAAGTGTTAGTCTCTCTCTCTCTCTCTCTCTCTCTCTTGTTTTTTCTTTGTGGTAATTCTTTTTTACTCTGCCTTGATAAATGTATTTATACCTTATTAGTTTCTCTTCTATATATATAGGAGAAAAGAGCATCCAGGAAGGCAAAAACACACATAAAACCTCTACATGCCCCAGTGATACATCATCATCATCATCGTCATCATCATTGTCATCCCAGCCAAGTGTATGTTAGGGCTTTTTAGGTGTATTATCATTTTGTGGTTCTGATGTTTGGTACGCTTCATAACTGATCCATTGTTGTCGAACTTGATAACTGATCCAATTGTTTTAAGGGTAAAGTTATGGTATGTTAACATTTCTCATACATCAACTATTTTTTTCCCCTCTAAAGACTCATGTTATCACTTTGAGGACTAATATTACTATTTTCAGGACTCATATGGTAAACTAAGAAAATTTACCACTTTAAGAACTCATGTTACCACTTTGAGGACTAATATTACTATTTTGAGGACTCATGTGGTAACTAAGAAAATTTACCACTTTAAGGACTCATGTTACTACTTTGAGGTAGGCCTCATCAAAAAGCCCGCGGATCAAGTGGGCCGATGGAGGCTTGCCGGCCCTGAGGGCTAAAAGCCCGGCCCGGCCCGTTAAAAAACCCGCAAAAGCCAGCCTCGGTGGGTAGTGGGCCGGCCCGCCAAAAGCCCGCAAAGACCCGGCCCGGCCCGCCAAAGGCCCGTAAAAGCCCATAAAATATTATATATATGTGTGTGTGTGTTTATATATATATATATATATATATATATATGTAGATATTTGTGTGTGTGTTTATATATATATATATATATATAGAGGGCTTCCACTAAGGGATCCCTTTTTTTGGTCTTTTATAGGGATAGGCATTAGACCAACTTTCAGATCATATTTTCACATCTTAACCGTTCAGTTTTTAGATCCTAATGTATAGATCACTTCTACAAATTTTCAGCCAAATTGGTGATCGTTAAGGCATCCAAAACTGCAATTTACACGAACGGACCGAATCTGTCGAACCGGAACCGTTCGTGTTTATAATGGTAAATTGCAGTTTTGGATGCCTTAACGATCATCAAATTGGCTGAAAATTTGCAGAAGTGATCTATACACTAGGACCTAAAAACTGAACGGTTAAGATGTAAAAATATGATTGAAAAGTTGGTATAATGCCTATCTCTATAAAAGACCAAAAAAAGGGATCCCTCACTAGAAGGGCTCTGTATATATATATATATATATATGTGTGTGTGTGTGTGTGTGTGTGTGTGTGTTTATATATATATGTGTGTGTGTGTGTGGAAGTTCTTATACTTCTATATAGACTATGTGCATTAGTGCATATATATATTCTACATATCGGTTGACCAATTTGATCAGATTTGAAAATATGGTGAAATTAGCTAAATTTTTTACCACACTAATAATTCATTGTAATAAACTCATCAAACGGTCGGTTTTTCCATTTTCTTTGAATTGATAGGGGTTGCTTTTTGGAGTGTATGATATATAAATATAAGTTTGTAAGAGTAACTAAGTTTGACCTAGTGGATCGAATTCAAAACGAGAACCAAATTGGCTGAATTTTCTACAACCACCATAAAACATTACAATCTCTCCATCGAGCGGTTGGTTTCTCCGAATTCATTTTCCACTTCCTGGTTGCTTTAGAATGAACCTCAATAATTTAAATGTAATGTATAAGTCATACAACTTTAGGAGGAAAATTGGTATAGGCCAATGTGTTTGTAATTAAAATTAATTTTTTTTTATCTCATGTCCACACACATCCATTGATGGAATATTTACAAACGTGATGTAAAAAAATAAGCACGTTTCGCGGTCGTCATGCCATCGGTCAACTAAGAAAACATACAAGTGACGACGGTTGACCAATTCGAGGAGGAAAATTGGTATAGGCCAATGTGTTTGTAATTAAAATTAATTTTTTTTATCTCATGTCCACACACATCCATCGATGGAATATTTACAAACGTGATGTGAAAAAATAAGCACGTTTCGCGGTCGTCATGCCATCGGTCAACCAAGAAAACATAAAAGTGACGACGGTTGATCAATTCGATTGGATTCGAAAATATGGTGAAATTGGCTAAATTTTTTACCACACTCATAATTTATTGTAATAATCTCATCCAACGGTCCATTTTTTCATTTTATTTGAATTGATAGGGGTTGCCCTTTGGAGTGTATGATATATAGATATAGGTTTATAAGAGTAACTAAATTTGACCTAGTTGATCGAATTCGAAACGAGAATCAAATTAGCTGAATTTTTTACAATCACCATAAAATATTACAATCTCTCAATCGAGCGGTTGATTTCTCTAAATTCATTTTCCACTTCACGGTTGCTTTAGAATGAACCTCAACAATTTAAATGCAATATACAAGTCATACAACTTTAGGAAGCAAATTAATATAGGCCAACATCTTTGTAATTAAAATTGAAATTTTTATCTCATGTCCACACACATCCATCGATGAAATATTTACAGACGTGATGTGAAAAAATAAGCACGTTTCACGGTCGTCATGCCATCGGTCAACCAAGAAAACATACAAGTGACAACGGTTGACCAATTCGATCGGAATCGAAAATATAGTGAAATTGGCTAAATTTTTTACCACACTCATAATTTATTGTAATAATCTCATCCAACGGTCCATTTTTCCATTTTATTTGAATTGATAGGGGTTGCTCTTTGGAGTATATGATATATAGATATAGGTTTATAAGAGTAACTAAATTTGACCTAATTGATCAAATTCGAAACGAGAATCAAATTAGCTGAATTTTTTACAATCACCATAAAACATTACAATCTCTCAATCGAGCGGTTGATTTCTCTAAATTCATTTTCCACTTCATGGTTGCTTTAGAATGAACCTTAACAATTTAAATGCAATATACAAGTCATACGACTTTAGGAGGCAAATTGATATATGCCAACATCTTTGCAATTAAAATTGAAATTTTTATCTTATGTCCACGCACATCTATCGTTGGAATATTTACAGACATGATGTGAAAAAATAAGCACGTTTCGCGGTTGTCATGCCATCGGTCAACCAAGAAAACATACAAGTAACGACGGTTGACCAATTCGATCGGGTTCGAAAATATGGTGAAATTGGCTAAATTTTTTACCACACTCATAATTTATTATAATAATCTCATCCAACGGTCGATTTTTCCATTTTATTTAAGTTGATAGAGGTTTCTCTTTGGAGTGTATGATATATAAATATAAGTTTATAAAAAATATTATCTTTAAAGATTTATTTGTAAATAAAGCCCGCAAGGCCCGCATTAAATGGATGGGCTTGGATCCTTCAATTTACAATAAAACCCGGCCCGGCCTGGCTCGCTATTATTTTAAAATGGAGTAAGGCCAGGCCTGGCTCGGCCCAAGCCCGCTACCAATGGGCCAGGTCGGCCCGTTGATGAGGCCTGCTTTGAGGATTAATATTACTATTTTGAGGACTCATTATACAACTTTTAAGGCAATTGTATGCATGTCATACGTTGTTTTAAAACTCTCTAATTGTACCAATTGTTTATGCACTGTGATTGGGCTGATCAGTTGACTGTTGGCGTGCAACTGGCATTTTGTTATTTTGCAAGTTTGGTACTTGCTCAGATCATAATTTGCTTGATCACATTTGTTGAATTTGATTCGTTGTTCGTAATTGCCATTTCAACATTTAACAACTTGCTGAATTTTTTTTTTTCATTTTTCATTTTTGTTCTTTTGTTTATGCAAGGATGAAGTACAGGCAAATATGATGATACCAAATTCAAATTATTTGACTTTGAGAGAGGGAAAATTACCAATGGCAATCTGAAAAGGGTAAGGCTATGATATGTTAACATTTCTCATACATCAACTAGTTTTGCCACTTGAGGACTTATGTGGTAACTAAGAAGATTTATCACTTTAAGGACTCATGTTACCTCTCTGAGGACTAATATTACTACTTTGGGTACTCATTTTATCACTTTAAGGTAATTATATGCATGTCATACATTCATTCATTGTAGAATTTCCTATAGCCTCCCATATGGAAATAGAAGTAATAAAAATGAAAGGAAACTGCAAATATATAGCCATAGGCTCCCTATATAAAAATTACAGGGTTTTGCAGAATGTCAGACTTATTGTAAGTTTATTAAGTTCATTTTGCACCTTGCTAAAGGTAATAAGCAAATGATTCACATACCGGTGCCAAAGCAATAACTGTGGCTGCACGTAGCAACAAAATATTTGTAGTAATGAAGGTTGGTTACTTGAATATAAGGATGTGAATGATGATTCTTGACAATGCTTAAGCCAGTAAGCCTTCATAATCAGTTTAATCCATGACCATCTGAGTAAGAAATATGCTTGTGTACCACAATAGATGGATGACTAAAGTTGTTGTTACATACCATCAAAATTAATCTCTTATTATTGGAAGTGATGTGATGCCTTTGCTGCCTTGCTGGACACAGAAAAAGTAAGGGAAATCAAGTAAACTCTTTTGGAGTAGTTCTTGTAGAATAGTTCTAAAGCCCTCTGCTAATTTTTTGACAATATCAGCTACAAACAGACGCAAGTTAGACTACAACACAGCTCAGACTTATTGGTAGAGATGATGAGTTCATGGATTTGCACAGAGCTCATACATGGTTCAAATGAAAGTATACAGTATGCCAGGTAAATCTAGTTGAACCGATTCTAGATAGTAATTGCTGAGCACTTTGAGCTGCATTTCAAATGGAATGCATGGGAAAAAATTCCTTCATTTGCAAAACCTGTGTTTGTACTTTATAATTTATACATGTTGTACGGCTTGATGACAAATATAGCAAGCATCATCCCGAACAAGCAAGTTAATCAATTTTTAGTTCGATTGTTCTTGGTTTATGAATAGAAAGAAACTATCAGAGCTCTATTTATTTTTATTTTTCTTCAGCATGTTCTACATGCATATCATAATATCAGCACCTATATTCCCATTGGAAAGTGATAGAGCACAAAACAAAAACATGTTCAATAGTCGGTGGAATATGAGTGACCAATATTCCAAATGGAGGAAAGAGTTGCTATTGATGCTGAGTATAAAGATCAAAGCATCATTTAATTGAAAAGATGACCTGCATATGACATTTTCAGATATGTAGAAATTGGAAAATTCTATAATGTGTTAACGTATGACATGCATATAATTGCCTTAAACGTGGTAAAATGAGTCCTCAAAATAGTAATATTAGTCCTCAAAGTGGTAACATGAGTCCTTAAAATGGTAAATTTTCTTAGTTATCACATTAGTCCTCAAAATAGTAATATTAGTCCTTAAAGTAGTAAATTTTCTTAATTTATTATATAAGTCCTCAAAATAGTAATATTAGTCCTCAAAGTGGTAACATGAGTCCTTAAAGTGATAAAAATAGTTGATGTATGAGAAATGTTAACATACCATAGATTTACCCGTAGAAATTATGCTGTATATGTAGAAGACATGCTTTTTGACGGACCTGTACAACAGGAATAGAGCTCACTTGACATATGGCTAGGTAGTTGAGTAATGTACTAGGCCAAGCCCCCATTTCTCAATATGCAGACTTGAGCTATGTCTGAGAAAATCTACTTTTAACAATACTGAAGGTGCTTTTGGTCTCAATGTACAAGAACTAGTTCATAAAACTTATAATTTTGGTCTCGAGATATGAAATAGTTCATAAAACCAGTATTCTCAATCCAACTACAACTACTTCCTAAAACCATATTCATCATTTAGTTTCTCTCTTTATGAACATTTTCCGATGTTCCTTCCTCCCCATACATATAGGAGAGTTTTGGTAACCTATCTTGCCATTAGCTTGCCATTTCAATTTGTTCATTAATTCTACAGACGCCAAGAAGCGAAACCCAAATTTCCATCACATAACCCTTCTTCATCCTGCCCTTGAACAAATTCATATGCTTCATGTCTACTCCATTTTCATTCAATCATACAAAGAAAGACCTTCATCAACTCAACCAGCATAACTGCAAGTAGACAAGATTGCAACAAAGGTATTGACATAAGGTACAATAATGCCAGATCTCTTCACTAAGTGAAACAAGACAGAGCTGTTTTACACATTCCATGTTGATCCCAGTGCAACTTGTTGTGGGGATTATTGTTAGTATTGTTGTTTCTGCAAATTGTATATCTTGGATGGCTTCAAATCGAATGGAAGTTCGTGGACATATCTTGCTAGAATGCTTTGGATAAATATTTTGTTTAGCCTTTCCTAGTGTTGGTAGGAAGAAAGTGATTGGCATCTTTATCCAACTAAACCCTTCATTTCTTGAAGAATCTATCCCTCCGGGGATTGAGCAGAATCCAGTTAAACTAGTGAACAATGTCCCGTATGTGAGAGGTAGTCAAGTGATGACACTACTTGTATTAATTAATTATTAATTTAATGGTCGTGTGAGACACTGGTGATCATGATAGGGTTCCAGTTCAGTGAAACAATAAATTGTCCTCTAGAAGTTTTAATCAAGAGACCAATTTGGATTGATTTGGTTGAAGCCCAGAAGGTGTCATATTGTTAAAAAAAAAAAAAAATGTTAAAATAAATAAATTAATAATAATAATAAAAATTAGAAACTGTGTCGTTTCAATGCTCAAATACGGCGTTGTATCGTAGGTGTAAAACGAGCTTAAACTCGCCCCAATTGTTTATGCCCTAAGTTTCAATTGAGCTTTCCTCTTCCGCTCTGAGCAACGACGCCCTCAACCGACTTCGCGGCCTCAAATTAGGTACCGTCAACTCTCAACAATCTATATTAAGTTGCAAATTGAGTCGCGTTCTCTATTTTCTATAGTTCAATCATATGATGGGTGGTGAAATTTGTTGGATAGGTATATGGATTGTTAGATTGAATACACTGCTGAGATTCTGTTGTTTGTGGAAATCATGATATTTAGCATTTGAATTTCTGTTTCAGTATTGATGCGTGCTATGTTCTCAGCTAAGGTTCTGTCAGTTTCTTTGTTGAATTTTAGGGCCAATTTCTTGATTAGAGAGGGGTTTAGGGGCAATGCTCACTCAAATCTCACCTAGAATTGCGTAAATAGGACAAGGGCTGAGTCTGTGACAATGGGGTTAGAGGTCCAGTTGGAGCCGGCTTTCGGCCAGCTCTCGGTTGAGCGGGCGGTTATGGGCTCAACTCCGCCGCAACGTCAATTCTTGTTCCACCTTCATGCGCCGGATTCTTTGCACCTCGGAATCCATGTCACTGATTTCCACTCTAATACGTGGGAGGCTGTACGGTCGGTTAGTCAGCTAGATGATATGCAGGACAGCATTGGAATAGGAGGCACTTGGTCAGAGTTCATAGACTATCTTGTCAATTCCATAAAATCTGAGCATACAAAGCTTGTTTTGGAGGGACCGTTAAACTCAGATGGCGCTGCAGCTGCAAAGTTAGTTGCTCAGAAGGCTAAAGGAATGCCTAAAATTTCCATTGCCATGACAAAGCTTGTGGGCTCGGCTGCTACTGAGGCTATTGCAAATCTCTCTCTTCAGCTCTTCAAAGAGTTCAAAAGCATCAACGAGTCTTATGTAGAAGAACGTGAGCGGTCTATGCAATTGTCCAAAGTGGTATCAGCAGAAAAGGAAAGAAACGACAGCATCCAGAGCCAACTTGAGCTGTATACTAAGAGGCAAAAGATACAAAGGATTGGTTCTTCGGACATTAATGGCGCACAAAACTCTCCAGAAAAACAAGCCACTAGAGATACAAAATCAACAAAAGTTGTCAATCGGGTCGTGCCTGCATATCGCAGGGCAAAAGTACGTGGTGCTGTTCTGCAGGATATCGAAGATGAAACTTAGTAAAAGCTTGTCATTGACTTTTTTTTTATTTGCTTGTCATTGACTCTTTTCTCTCTTTTTTCGGTACAAAGCTTGTCATCGCCTCTGGTGTGAAGTAGGATTATAAGTTTAGGTGTAAAGTTTTTTTGGTATTGAGTATACTTGATATATCTTGCCATTAGATTGATATAAAAGACATCAAGATTTTTTCGAGTTTCAGTCTTTAACATCCCTAGGTAGCGACTTTGTGAAGGCTGTATACTATCATGATCTATTAGTGACATGTCCTACAGGTAGTACCCTAATGTTTTACATGTATATCCATACAATCGAGTCCAAATCCTACTTGTTAGACATTTTACGAATGAATGATGGACTTTGTTTTTGTTTTTGCGGAGTGCAAACTTAGGGAGTGTGCCTTCCTTGCGTAAAAAGGTTGAAGCCTTATCAGGTTTGACCGTATGGATTTACCTTCAATGGCCTTAATCTGTTATATGCAGGCTTGCTGTGATTATGCACTGAAGCTCTTACCTCTGTGTGCCTAACCAAATGGTTTCAAAATTAAATGGACTTCTAGTGAGATTTCGTTTCAGTTTGACAATTCGCCCTGGTTTAATTGATGTGGATTCACTATGTATAGATTCATACTTCATCTGTAACCTGGTTGATCATCGTTTAACCTTAAGCTGGTTTATCGTCCTGTTTAACCTTTTCAAGAGCAATTGAGGTAGATATCACAAAGGATATATATATTTGACTCTCTGCAGCCTTACAAACTGTGGTTTGATTCTTGTGACGATGCCTTTGTATGCCGAAATTGTAATGCTAATGTTTTGCAATAATTTGGTTAAGAAGGATCCTAAAGGGTGTGGTTCATTTCTGCAATTCTTCAACAGGCCAACTAGAACTTAGTCTCTTTATTCATATCTTTCACCGAGTTATTTACAGGTTCCGGTACAATTGAATGATCTGAATCTACTCCGATGCTCTATACAAACGACCAAAGGAGCCCTTAGTTCATCGCGACAAGCTTGGTCTTCCTAAATTTTGTTTTAACTGATTTGTTCTTGATCTTAAAAACAAAACCAGATTAGCTGGACAAATCATGTATGCATATATGTTTTGGTTTAAATCTGCTTGTCGGACTCCGACCACGTCCTTTCTCATCTTTTTTGTCTCAACCATGTCCAAATCGTCACCTCAAACGTCATTTGTTTTCCTCCCAATCCCTTATTTAAACTCTTGATATACTATCGCCACCTTACATCTCCCAACATTATCGAGTGTTTTACTTTCACTTTACTGCGCTATCTGAAGCTCACCAATCTATTATATTTTCGTAACACGCAACTAATCCGAGCTCCAGCGCGCGCCTCCATATCCGCAACCACCGCCATGACGCAACACCGCTTCATTATGGTAACATTTCCCACTCAAGGCCACATCAATCCTTCCCTCCAATTCGCCAAGCGTCTCATTCGCATCACCGGTGTACATGTAACGTTTGTCACGTCCCTCTCCGCCCACCACCGCATTGGCAATAGCATTAGTACTCCTAGTGGCTTGACCTTCGCCCCCTTTTCCGACGGATATGACCAAGGTTTAAAGTCCGGGGACGATCTTCAGCACTTCATGTCCGAGCTAAAGCGTCGTGGCAAGCAAGCGATCACGGATCTTGTAGTGTCTAGTGCAAGCGAGGGCCACCCATACACTTGCCTATTGTTCGCCTTACTTCTTCCTTGGGTGGCGGAACTGGCACGTGAACTCCACCTCGCAACCGCGCTCCTTTGGATTCAGCCAGCCACAGTTTTCGACATATACTACTACTACTTCAACGGCTACAAAGATCTCATCAACAACAATACTGCTGCCGATAGTGACCCTTCCTATACAGTAGAAATACCAGGATTGCCGCTAGCGCTGAAGAGCCGCGACCTTCCTTCTTTCATTGTTGCTACGAATCCGTACAACGGAGCTGTCCAATTGTTCGAAGAACAGTTCGAGAAGCTCGGACAAGAAAGCAGGCCAATCATACTAGTGAACACGTTTGATGCACTAGAACCGGAGGCGTTAAAAGCAATAGACAGGTACAACTTGATCGGAATCGGGCCTTTAATGCCATCGGCTTTCTTGGACGGCAAGGACCCGTCCGATAAATCATTCGGAGGCGATCTTTTCCAGAAGTCGAAGGAGTCACCGTACCTGGAATGGCTGAACTCAAAGCCAAAAGAGTCTGTCGTCTACGTCTCGTTTGGGAGCATTTCCGTCCTGTCCAAGATTCAAATGGAGGAAATTGCAAAAGGGTTGTTGGATTCCGGACGTCCGTTTCTGTGGGTGATTAGAGAAAACCAAAAGAGTGGACAAGGTAAGGAAGAGAAAGAAGACGATGAGCTGATTTACAGAGAGGAACTAGAAGAGCTTGGGATGATAGTCCCGTGGTGTAGTCAAGTGGAGGTTCTTTCGAATCCTTCATTGGGTTGTTTTGTGACACATTGTGGGTGGAATTCAAGCCTGGAGAGTTTGGTTTGTGGGGTACCAGTGGTGGCATTTCCCCAGTGGACAGACCAAGGCACAAATGCCAAGTTGATAGAGGACATGTGGAAAACAGGGGTGAGGGTAGCACCGAATGCGGAGGGTGTTATTGTGGGTGAGGAGCTCAAGAGGTGTCTGGATTTGGTTATGGGAAGTGAAGAGTTGAGAAGCAATGCTAAGAAATGGAAGGAGTTGGCAAGAGAGGCTGTGAGTGAAGGTGGATCTTCCGATAACAATCTCAAGGCATTTTTGGATGACATTGGACGTGGCTGTTTGCTAGCCTAAAGCGATTAATGCCTATCTACTGCGAAAAATAAAATCGATTGCATATGAAATTCAATATATTTATATTGACATTTGGTCATATATATTGATGGAAAATTAGAAGTTTATGTTTAATTTCAGTGACTATTCTTATTGAATATATAGATTGCATGATGATGTTTGACGAATTGTAATCTCATGTAATTCTTGTTCACTATAGTGTTTATGTATAGGTCTTGTGGCTATTTCGTTAACAAAAGTGTGTCACCATTTTATTTTTATGTAAAACTTATTTTTGGATGACAAAAATTTAATCTATACTCACACAGTCACACTTCAACAACCTCTCTTGAATTTCAACATTTTAGCAACAACCCGGTTGATGCATGACGCATATATGAACCTAACCACCAATTAATTTGACAAATATATATATATATATATATATATTTATACTATTATTAAGAGAAGAGAGCTTGCTCTCCAAAACTAAAATTTTTTACCAAAATATCCTTCAAATATTAAAAAACATTTGAACTCAAATATTTGAGAAAGACAAAATGGTCAATTCACAAATAAAAGAAAAACAAAAGAAAATTAAAAATCAAAAACAAAATATTTGCAGCAATTTTCTCCACATTCTGTGAAATAACTTCCCATGTAATTATCTACACCCATAGAGTGTATTTATATAAGTGCTTGCTCCTTTTCAATTTTAAAGGAGTTCTCTAGTTGTCTTGAAATTTGAACTTATTTGATTTAGAAATATAATATAATCACTAATGTTAATTTGCTTAAATTTATTTAAAATTATCAAAATTTTCATTTTTTTTCTTTACTGATAACTAAGCAATCTTTAAAACAAATGAAATCAGATTTTATATAATTATCCGTCGATTTTGAAATTTCTATATATTTAGTGCATGTAACAAAATTTTCATTAACATCGAAATTACAAACCTTAGAGAACAAGAAACATTTCGACCTATTCGATTGAACTTTTTAGCCCATTAATCACATGAGAAGAAACAAAAAGTTATTGTACTTCTTTGCTTGTCCTCATCTATTCCCCATCTTTCTCAAGAAGTCTGTTTCTCTCGTCCAGGAGGACCACGACCACTACCAACTAGTCAATAACCAATCGTTCCATTCTCTGTGAGGATTTTGTTTTACTAACTTTTAGTGAAGAGATTTTGTTTTACTAACTTTTAGCGAAGAATGTTGGTCACCATTCTCTTCTTCACTTAGCTATTTTAAGTTCATGATCTTCATCCGTATTTAGAGCGCAATTTGTCATCCATGTCTTTTGAGCAATGCTAGACGAACAACCTTATTAGGTATCAACTGGATATCACTTTATGTAGCAGTAGATGTAGCACAAACTCTAATCTATTAAAAAAATTTATTAAATAAGTGGTTGTGCGAGATGAGTTTCTACATACATAAGGTCAAATGCAAGTGGGGTACTTAAAAATGTAATTCACCTGACATAAATCTAGGGGTTAATCCAACACAAGCATGGGGTGGGCTAAAACCCTCCTGAGAATTTTGGGAAAAAGAATTGTACTGTTCAAGTAAATCTAGAATATATGTGTTTGACCCAAACTCTAGGTTACTTGTGCAAGTTGTAATAGGGTTTATGTTAGAGATATTCTAGGAGATATTTGTAGATATCCAATCATTGTACGATTATGTTTCCATGTACAACTCTCCCTCTATGCTTGTAATCCTCTATATAAAGAGGCCCCTATTATCAATGAAAGCACAGCAAATTCTCTCCCAATTTCATTTTCCTTAAACACGTTATCAGCACGAAGCCCTAAACAAATAATCAAACCCTGATTCAAGAAGCTAAAACCTTAAATCTAAATACAAAATCTTAAAACCTTTTCTGCCTCCCCTGCACACCTTGAAGCCCTCGACCCCAAGAATCCAGAACCGACGCCAGAACCACCAGAGCAGGCTAGAAACCTACCGAACCAGCCACAGGAAGCTCCAAACTGCCCACAGCAAAAACTCTGTCGGTTCACCACATTCTGGACATCTGATTGCCACGAAATTTTGTCAGCAACAGCGCCTCGATATCATGATTCCAGAACTAGTCAGATCGTTTCAAGAACGGCTCTAAAACTTGTCGAACCGGCCACCTGACTGACTTGTCCGCAGGCAGAAAATCAAACAGAAAAGTTTTTAGGGTAATTCCGACCATCACCGATTAATTCTAGCCACCACTGACCAGTTCTGACGGCCTCCGGCCAGCGACAACCACTGCAGGCCATCCCAATTTTTCGACGACCCTCCGACAACTTTCCGATGATTCTTTCTGCGACTTTTCCAGCAATTTTAGAGGTATGTTTTAAAAGTTCTCGTTTTTGAAGTTTTTATTCTTTTACTCTTCTTTTTCTCGGGGACTTGCAACCTCCCTTCTTCTATCCCCTTTTCTTTTTCATAGGGGAGACCATAAGTTGATCTATGGGGGTTCGTGCACACTCCAAGCTTAGAGCTTGTAGAGTTCTCCAAACTTAGAGTTTGTTGAGAAATTATGATCGACCACAAACACATCATTGTTTCAATCTAATCCAATAGCTATTGAAATCGAATTTCTTGGGAGCGACTATGCTCAGAAATTCCTAATTTCTCGGAAGCGATTACGCTCGAAAATTCCTAATTTCTCGGAAGTGATTACGCCTAGAAATTTCTATCATTTTCGTGGTACCTTTTTCTGCTCTGAAACTAACCCTTTTTATTGTTCTCTTTTCAGGATGAGTAATCTGAACAAACTGGACTTTGCTCAATTGGGAACAACTGGCTCTGAATATCACAGTGGACCCATGATGTCCGCCAACATCTGAAGGCTGAAGGAATATTGGATACGATTCTTGAGCCTAACTAGGACATGCTAACTGTTTGAGCAAGCTCAAGCTTTGGAAGAAATAGAGCAGCCTTGGAGGAAAATAAGGTTAAAGCCATCATCCTAATGACTCGTCATATGGATGATTTGCTCCAATATGAGTATATGAATGAAGAAGACCCCAGAAGGCTGTAGGTCTCACTCGAATAAAGATTTGGCAACGTCTGTGACTCCTTGGTTCCTGACTTAGAAGTGAGATGGCATAGCCTCCGCTTCTGTGATTTCAAGTCAGTTCTTGACTACAACTCTGAAGCACTTCGCATTAAATCTTTAATGGAATTCAGTGGAAAAGATGCCACAGATGCGATGTTGATTGAGAGGACTCTCTCTACCTTCCTCATCTCTGCTGTGATGGTTGCTAAGAATTATCGAATAGATGTTACTACAGGACATATCACAAGGTTTCATGAGCTCATTGGAGCTATGAATGTTGCTGAAAAGCATGACAACATCCTTATGAAGAACTATAATTCGAGGCCCTTGGGAACATAGCATATTCCGGAGTCCAATTATAGTCGCGCCCCCTTTGGGAGGGCCTCAAGAGCGAAATCCTAAATCTAGGGACAATTCTGGATGTTTTGGTCTATATTCTCGCTCTAATGTGGAAGGTAAACGCTAAAATAGGCGAACACGGAACTGAAGAGGTCAATGTGGAAAGAGAGAGGGAGGCAACGCCTCTGGCCATGTTGGTGGTGCCACCAACATTAAGAGCCACCCAAATGACTCTTTCAAAGTGCCTCAATCAATGGAATCTGCGCACAGAGATGTATGTTCTCGATGTGGAGTATCCGGTCATTGGGCACACATTTGTAGAGCTCGTGAAGATATTGTCATTGCTTACAAAGCATATTGTGAAGCAAGAGAAGCTCACTATGTGGAACAAGAAGGTGATCTAGAGTAAAGGGTTGAAGACTTAAAATCTGGCTGGGATCAATAGATCGCCAATTCTGTTTAAGTCCTTATTTTTCCAAGAGATGTAATAGGCAATTGCCATATTTTTTGTAGTAAATGCCATCAGTTTAGTTTTTCTTCCACTAGGCTCATCCAAAGTTGTATGATGTCTAAAGGTTTTGAGATAAGTGGTACTTAAGCGAGGTTTGCTCCACCGACATCTCTCTACTCACCTGGTCATATTTATTTTGGAGTTACTGAAAGAAGTCAAACGACTACCATTATTTTGCATTAGCTAGAATTTGGATTAGATTCTCTTAATGGTTAAGAAACAATGATGTACTCCATTGGCTTATGAACAAAATTTTGAGTTCTTTTCATTATGACTCCATTTTGATTCTAAGCATATTACTCTGTGACTACAATGGCTGGGCTATCAATATTAATTCAAGGACATGGAATAGCCCAAGTTCTCCTTGCCAAATGGCACCTTGATTACTGTCACTGAAACTCTTTACGCTCCTAGGGAAAATCGCACCCTATAAATAGCCAACGGATTCCATGCAGAAATGCATGTTGAGAACGAAAAAGAGTTCCTTTACACTACCTCTAATGATTGCGAATAAATACGTATCTTAGATAAATGTATGTGTCTCTCTAGTGGATTTTACGTTACCACTATTCGAGCTATTAAATCCAATAAAGTTATGAGAGAAGATCTCTTGGATTTAGACATATATTGGCTTTTTCACGACAGGATAGGTCATCCTAGTCATGACATGATGATCCGTCTACTAAAGACTTCATACAGACATCCATTCTTTCGAGCGAAATGAAGCACAAATCAAAAGTTGATTCTTGGACTAAGTATGACCACCGCCGCTGACTCCGGCATCGCCGCTGTCCACCACTAGCCTAAGGATGACACAGTCCCTATCCATAACGCCATGGATGGGGTCCATCATGGTGATGTCACTCTAGGTGATGCTACAATCACATATCACCCAAGTTCTTCTATAATCAGCAACAACAGAAGCTCTTCAAGATCAAAGTAAACCAGGTTCGATCCGAGGACAATGTGGCAGACTTGTTTACTAAGTCATTGCCCAAATCCACGTTCGAGAAACATGTTGCAATTATTGGCTTGCGGAAGTTATTTGAACTTCCATGATCGTAGTCATCAGGGAGAGACGTAGACATTAGGGGGGGATGTCTACATGTTGATCTTGAAACGTGAGGGGTGTGTTGTGCTCTTTTTCCTCTTCGACCGAGGTTATTTTTGTCCCACAGGGTTTTTGTTACTCGGCAAGGTTTTTTTAATGAGGCAACGAGGGGAGCACCACGTTTGGGCGACACAAGGGGGAGTGGTCAAGTAAATCTAGAATATGTGTTTGGCCTAAACTCTAAGTTACTTGTGCAAGTTTTAATAGGGTTTATGTTAGAGATATTCTCGGAGATATTCGTAGATATCCAATCATTATATGATTATGTTTCCATGTACAACTCTTCCTCTATGCTTGTAATCCTCTATATAAAGAGGTTCATATTATTGATGAAAGCACAGCAAATTCTCTCCCAATTTCGTTTTCCTTAAACATGTACTTATATAGTCTTTAACAAACAATGTGGTTTTGTTATTGAAGCCCACCCAGAATTAGGACTCCATCCCCTATGCTTTGTGGTTAGATCAATTAGAGTTCATTTCAGATGAAAAGTCTCTCTCTTACTCTCTAATTACTTATTTATGAATTCTTCTAGCTCTGTTTATATGAAAGGTAGTAGCTTTAGATCAAAGGGTTTGTCTGTGTGTTTTTGTTTCTATGGTAATCAGTAAAAACTAAGTCTTTTGTAGTAGCTTTAGATCAAAGGTTAAAAACTGAGTCTTTTTGTTGGTATGGTAATTAGAAGTATACCCCTGAAAACGAAGTTGATGTGAGTCTTGCTAGAGTCCAGAAAACAGTATATCATGTGGTATATGGAGCATAAGCTTTATTCCACAGGATCCAAAGCAAAGTAAAGGTATAGTCCTATACTCGCCATTGTGTATAAATATATGATGATCATGTGTATTTCTGAATTAAATGATATGGTGTTTTGAATTGTCAAGTGTTTGAGGATAGAAGCCATTTCTCGTGCTATTTTCTGTTCTTATATATACTGGGGTCAAATACAATAGGAATATTTTGCATTGCAAGAGTGGGGTAGTACGTCCTTAATGAATTGCTGTTACTAGGATGGAACATTAGAGAACAAGATGTTTATGTTATTTCTCAGTATGAAGAAGATGGACCGTTAGTACTTAGCATTGCTGAAATTCCTCATTCATATGAATTTTGTTTTCTGTTTAGGGAGGGTGATGCTACTTCTCATGTTATTTTATGTTTGGGCTAAATACTAGTTAGTACCCTGTGGTTTAGGTCTAAAATCAATTCAGTCCCTGGACTTCTAATTTCATCAAAAACACCCCTGCACTTTCAATTTTGATCTAATAGGTCCAATTCGTTAATATTCTGTTATGGGTTCAAGTTATAGTTGGATTAGTTAGCTCTTATGTCGCTTCTATAACAAAAAAAAAAAAAGTTATAGTTGGATTATTTGTTGAAAAACTATTTATCAGAGTAATATTTTCTATGTTTTTAGTATCATTTTCCCTACATTTTACTTAGTTATCCCTTTAACAATGTCATTTCTAACTTACTTTATTGTATTTAGGTAGAAATGAACTTCAAACGCATGAAATGAGCTAAAAAGATGCAGAAATGAGGAAATAGAGTTTTCCTGGTCCAACTAGGAATCCCAGTCAACGCAGGAATCCTGATGAGGTTAGGAAACCTGAAGGCATTAGGAGACCACATGACTTGAAGATGACGTGGGAGATATTATGGGAGATTAAATCTGATTTTTGCATGGGAAATGATGGAGATAATGTGAAAATCAAGGAGATTACGTTGAGAAAATCTTGGGAGAGTTTCATGGGATTGTGCAACAAGAAAAGGCTCAAAACAAGTCCAGATTCATTCCTTAATTCCCTCAAGATATGTTGGCTGAAATTAGAGAATAAAATTTGCAATTTTAAAGTGAAAATCAAGAGAAAATCAAGGAGAGAACATTAAGGATAAAGCCATGGAGAGATTTAAGGGAGAAAAGGTCCAAAATGCATCCAGATACATTGCCTAGGTTCATGCCTAGATATTTGGCCGAAAATTGTGAATAAAATCAGATTAAATCATGGGAAAATCAGCAACAAAATATTAGGGATTGATTTTGGAGCTTTTTGATTGGTTGAGTGACATGGCAGAACTGACGTGGCATTATTTGATTGGTTAATGCTGTGTGGATCAATCTTGAAGACTTGGAGACTAAGTTGCCATCCTCCTATAAATAGGAGCATCAACAACGACCACTAGACACATTCTCTCATTAAAAATATCATCAAACCCTGAATCAAATACGCAATCCTCCCCTTTTCTCTCTCAAAATTTCATCATCCTCTCTTCAAGTCAAGAAGTCATGATCAAGCTCCATCAACATCTCCTTGCCATGGTCCTCATCTTGCCTCCACCACCTTTGAAGCTTTCTTGCGTTCTTGAGATCTTCAAAAGTGTAACCATGTCATTTTCTAGTTTAATTTCGGTTTTCTTTTCTTGTAATTCAAAACAGATTTTTGTTTTGTTATTTTGGATGTTTCGAATTCTTGTTAGATTAAAGTTTGGATGTTAAAGATTGATTTCCAATAACCATGAAGCATGTTTTGTTTTAGGTTTTTCATATTATAATTTTCAGTTTCATATATGTCATGATTGTTTGTTGATTTTGTGCTTCAATCCCACCTTTTATGTGATTATGTTCTTTGGTGCACAACTTAGAATTATAAGCATGTAATTGCATCCAAATTAAGATATGCTAGCGTTCTAGATCTTAATTGCTAAGTGGAAAACCTATAATTCCTTAGGTAAATCAACAATGAGCTTTGCATGATAAGATTTGCGTTCTAACTTGTCGTCTTTGCTTAAATCAATCAAACTTCCACATGTTCTTAATGCGTTAATTGTGTTTTGTTGGGGAATTGATCACTCACTAGCTTTGCATGATTAATAGGGTTAATTATGGTGCGTTCATCTAGTTAATCTAATTAAGGGAAGTAATAAGAACTTATGCATGCGTTCATGGTTTGTTCTTGATTGATTTCTTTCTATGATATGTTTGATTCGAAATTATGTTTGGTAATCTGCTTAATGTGTTAATGGTTGTTAATTATATCTCTACTTCCTCCATTCATCTACTTCTACTTTGATTCAGATTTGTTTGATGACTTGTATAATATTTAGTAGTTAGATTTAGACACAAACTTTCGAAATCCCCTCTTAATTCTTTCTAATTTTCGTAGATATTGTATTTCTATAATTAATATTCTTTTCTTAACGTATAAATGACAGGAGCACCCTCAATCCCCGGATAGAACGATCCCTACTTGCTATATACTAACAACTGTCAACAGGGTTAATTTTGAGAACTCATTTTGAGCTCATCATTTTTAATAGTAGGACTCACTCCTAAATTGACTATGCAGACCACCTCGACACCACATCATAAAACATAGGCCATATATGAGCCACATTAACAAGTTAAATAACTCAATTGTCGGAAAACTAACAAATTGGACCTATTAGATCAAAATTGAAAGTGCAGGGGTGTTTTTGATGAAATTAGAAGTTCAGGGACTGAATTGATTTTGGACCTAAACCACAAGGTAGTAATTTGTATTTAGCCCTTTATGTTTTAGCCCACCCAAACTTTCATTCCTGGATCTACCACTGCATAACTTTTATCATTTTATAAAATTTTACATCTAAATCAAACATATAATGATACTGGTTCAAACTCTTTTGTTGTAGGAGCAAGAAAATGTGCAAGCTGATTCAGCAGATCAATGGAATCTGCAATATAATGCTAATGGACTAAATCAAGGGAATGTGTAATCTAGCAAGCTGTAGCAGATAAAATAAATAATAGGTAATTAGTTACAGTTGGTTGATTAAGGGATGACTGTTTTAGGGGTTGCTTGGTTGAATTATTAGCTTTAGGTTGCTTGGTTTGATAAAGCTCAAGTCAGAGTGTTAATGCTTACATAGCAAGAGGCTTTAAAATGATAAGTTCATTGTTGGTTTGATTAGTTGTCAAGTCTTGTGCTTGTTGTTGAAGATTAAGAATGTATATATGGTTTCAAATGATAGATGTGTTATTATTTTCTATTACTATTCTATTTCGAGTGTCAAATTATTGATGGATCGATGTGTTACTAAATGATGGATGTTAGCTCTTATTACTCTGCTTGAATTGATGAATACTAAATTTGATTTTACTCTGCCTTAGATAAATCTATTTATACCTTATTAAGTCATAGTTTATCTTCTATATATATAGGAGAAAAGAGCACCCAAGAAGGCAAAAACACACGTAATGCCTCTACATGCCCCAGTGATGCATCATCATCATAATCATCATTGTCATCCCAGCCGAGTGTATGTTAGGGCTTTTCAGGTGTGTTGTCATTTTGTGGTTCCAATGTTTGGTACGCTTCATATTCATAGTTGATTCGTTGTTTTGGAACTTGATAACTGATCCAATTGTTTTAAGACTCTTTAACTGTACCGATTTTTTATGCACTGCGATTGGGCTAATCAGTTGGATGGTGGCAGTTGGCATTTTGTTACTTTGCAAGTTTGGTACTTGCTCATATCATAATTTACTTGATCACATTTGTTGAGTTTTATTGTTGGTGATTGCCATTTCAACATTTACAACTTACTGAAGTCTTTTTTTTTTCTTTTCTTTTCTTTTCATTTTTGTTCTTTTGTGTATGCAAGGATGAAGTACAGGCAATTGTTATGTAATTCAAATTATCTGATTTTGAGAGAGGGAAAATGATCAATGGCAATATGGAAATAGAGGTAATAAAAATGAAAGAAGGGAACTGCAAATATATAGCCATAGGCTCCCTATATAAAATTTACACGGTTTTGCAGACTGTCAAAATTATTGCAAGTTTATTGAGTTCATTTTGCACCTTGCTAAAGGTAATAAACAAATGATTCACATACCGGTGCCAAAGAAATAACTGTGGCTACACGTATCAACAGAATATTTGCAGAAAAATGAAGGTTGGTTACGCAGGAGATCAATCAATGCCTTGAAATTTGAATGATGATTCTTAACAATGCTTCAGCCAGTAAGCCTTCATAATCAGTTTAATCCACAACCATCTAAGTATGAAATATTCTGGTGTACCACAACAGGTGGTTGATTAAAGTTGTTGCCGTACATATCATCAAAATTAATCTCCTATAATTGGAAGCGATGTGATGCCTTTGCTGAATATAGCAAAAGTAAGGGATATCAAGTAAACTATTTTGGAGTAGCTCTTGTGGAATACTAAAGCCCTCTGATAATTATTTTAGCAACATCAGCTACAAACATATGCAAGTTTGAGCTACAACACAGCTCAGACTTATTGGTAGAGATGATTGTTAGAAAAATGTGGACTTAACATTATCTGATATGCATTGAGTTTAAAGCCAATTGATTTAGCTAAATATAAATAACAAGAAGTACATGAATATGACTCTAATTTTGGTTATCTATTGAGATGTATATCTCTTAATAGAAGTAGGAAACTCATTAGTAAATAACCTGATTTATGTTAAGTATTTGTGATAAACCATAAGTCTGCTAATTGATAAACATTGAGTCGATATTAGACTCCTTACGGTATGAGTCTAACCCTTGTTTTTGGCCAATATATATAGGGAGAAAAATCCCTGTATCCATCACCAGTAATTTGCATATTGTTCAGCCCCATTCTGAAGCAGTTGGTGTTGACATGCAGAAGGCTTTTGCTTAAGTTGTGTTGCTGCTATTTGATCCTTGTTCCTGCTGATCAAGATGTCTAACCTAGTACAAGTTGTTTCTGCTGGCATCTAGAGTGCTATTAATCCAGGTGGAGTCCTAGTTCCACTAGGAAAGCTATTTTGCAGATATTTTGTGTTTGTTGTGCAGCAGATTTATAGTTCATGATATGTTGTTTTATGATTTGATCTTGATATGGTTTATGTGTTGTTGTTGCATCATGAATTTAACAATGATGAGTTCATCAATTTGCATAGAGCTCATACATGGTTCAAATGAACTGGTTGAACTGGTTCTCGTCTCAATTAGACAGTAATTGCTGAGTACTTTGACAAGCATTTCAAATGGAATTCATGGGAAAAAATTCCTCCATCTGCAAAAAATTTATAGTTTATACATGCTGTATGGCTTGATGACAAATTTAGCAAACATCTTCCCAAATAAGCATGTCAATCAATTCTTAGTTCGGTTTTTCTTGGTTTATGGAGAAGAAAACGGTAGAGCTCTGTTTATTTTTATTTTTCTTAAGCATGTTCTACATGCATATCATAATATTAGCACTTATATTCCCAGTGGAAACCGATAGAGTACAAAACAAAAACATGTTCAAGAGTCGATGAAATCATGAAATATGAGTGACCAATATTCCAAATGGAAGAAAGAGTCACTATTGATCGATGCTGAGTACTGAGATCAAAGCATCATTTAATTGAAGAGATGACATGCATGTGATGTTTTCAGATATGTAGAAATCATGCTGTATATGTAGAAGTCATGCTTTTTGACGGACATGAACAACGGGAATAGAGCTCGCTTGACATATAGCTTGGCAACTGACTAACCTACTCAGACTAAGTCCCCATTTCTCAATATGTAGACAAGAGCAATGTGTTTGAGAAAATCTTCTTTCAACAAATACTGAAGGTGCTTTTGGTCTCAAGACAAGAACAAGTTCATAAAACCAATAATTTTTGGTCTCGAGATATGAAATAGTTCATAGAACCAGTATTCACAATCCAACTACAACTCCTTCTGAAAATCTTATTCCTCATTTGGTTTCTCACTTTATGAACATTTTCCAATTTTCCTTCCTCTCCATACATATAGGAGAGTAAAACATGGTAACATGTCTTGCCATTAGCTTGCCATTTGAATTTGTTTATGAATTCAACAGATGCCAAGAAGCGAAACCCCAAATTTCCATCACGTAACCCTTCTTCATCCAAACCTTGAACACATTCATATGCTTCGATCAACTAGCCTTCCTAACATGCCTACTCCATTTTCATTGAATCATACAAAGGAAGACCTTCATCAACTCAACTAGCATGACTGCAAGTAGACAAGAATATTGCAACAAAGGTAATGGAATAAGGTACAGTGTCAGATCTCTTCACTGAGTGAAACAAAGACACAGCTTTTTTACACATTCCATGTTGACCCAGTGTTGTGCAGAAGCGTAACGAACACAATATTGATATGAAACTAGATGAGCAACCAAACAACGAAAAAGAAATCAAACACAAGAATTTATAGTGGTTCACTCAATCAATGTGATTGAGCTACGTCTACTTTCGGAGCCGACGAGAAATTCCACTATAATCAATTGGAGAGAATACAATTAGAGTTTAGTAATAAAACTCTCTACCCAAAAACCCAATACAATTAGGTTAATTGTCTCACTCTCTCACACCAAAAAATCTGTTGGCGGCAGCATATATATATATATATATATATATATTCCCTAGTTAAAGTAGTCATACATGTATCTCATAATTAACCTAGAGAGTCTTACCCACGTGATCTTCACCATGGGCCCTTCACATTGGATTTTTTTCACCAATCAAATTAAAGCCAATATTCAATAATCTCCACCTTGGCTTTACTTGATGTAAATTCTCCAAAGTAGAACTTCAAAACCAATCGCCGCTCCGACATCCCCGTAGGAAATTTCAAAGTCTACAAACACCAATCAAGTTCAAGCAATGCTTGAACTTGCTCAATGGAACCGACTTTGTCAATATATCAGCAGGATTATCTGCAGTTCCAATTTTAAGGAGTTGAACATCACCATTCTCCACCATATGATGAATCTTGTGAAATTTGACATTGATATGTTTAGTACAAGCATGAGTAACTTGGTTCTATGCTAAATGAATAGCACTTTGATTTCAGAATAAATACACATATTCTTGAATAATTCTCAAGTCCTCAAGCAAACCACAAAGCCAAACTGTGTACTTCTTTTGCACCCTCTGTTACCACCATGTAATCAGCTTCTGTAGTCAACAAAGCAATTGCAGATTGCAAATTCGACTTCCAACTCACCGGTCCACTAGCAAGAGTAAACACAAAAGCTGTAGTAGATCGGCACTTATCCAAATCACCTGCGAAATCAGGGTCCATATATCCAATAACACACTGACTCGTCTTATCTTGTTGAAAAACCAATCAAACATCCACAGTACCAAGAATATACCGTAGAATCCACTTTACTGCTTGCCAATGACCTTTACCTGGATTATGCATACATCTGCTCACCACACTTAAGGCCTGTGAAAAATTAGGTCTACACACCATACAATACATCAGGCTACCAACAGCACTAGCATAAGGAACTTTGGTGTGATTGAAGTTGGATACGAGCGTCTTCCTGATCTTTGCTCGCACTGTGGCAATGTTGGGCACAACGTTACAACTTGTAAGCTTCTACAAAATCATGCAGTTTCTGGTCAGACTGTGATTGAAATGGGTCAAGGTCAATCGTGTAAGCATCATCAATGGAAGACAAAACAAGTATTTGTTGCAAAGAATACTGAGCAAGTGGATACGGGAAAGAAGATGGTTGTTGCTCCTATGCCAAGTGTGAATGCAGATGCTAGATAGGGTCCTTCATTGGCACGAGCATCTCCTCCTCTTGCTACAGCAGTGGTTGTTGATTCGGAATTGAATAGCGTTATGGATATTGTTGAACAAACTCCAATTGTTGAGAAGGTTGCTGCTCCAACTCCTAGTCCATCTATTGTTGAGCAAGCCATTGTTCCATTAGTATAGGAGATAGGACAAATTATCTCCAGCCCAGTTGCAAGTTCAGTTCCAACAAGCTCTCCAGGTAATGTTAATGTGAATATTTCCACCAGTAATAGCTTTGAGATTCTTTCTCAAATGCAGCAAGGAAGGAGCATTGTTGTATATGAGCAAGAGGAAGTTGGAGAGCACAAAGACAATTTGGTTGGCAATAATAATACAAATTCTACTTTGGTAGAATCTATTGCTCATCAAGCTAAGTTCTGTTGGGGTGATTTGGAAAATGAAAAACCCCTTGGTCATGATACATATGCTCAGGCTGAGATAAGTCCGGTGTGTTCTTGGTTTGATGAGGGTGAAGCAATTCTGGCAGATGAGAATCTTCTTAAGTCTCTCTCAAAGTCTCAAAATAAAAAATTAAAGACCAAGAGAGATTCACGTGATCCTTACCCTACCCGCAATCGAACGCCCGTTGTGCGTCTTGATCTTTGATTCAATCGGCTCTGCTTAATCTTGCTTATGTTTTGTTGCCTTTTGAGTTAGCTATTTTTTTTTTCAAAGGGGTCTTGGTTTCATGTCCCCCCCCCCCCCCCCCCCCCCCCCCTACGTACTATCTTTTTTAATTAATAAATTATTTTGATTGCCAAAAAAAAAACTTTGGCCATATATTTCATGCCATCATCTGTGCTAGGAGACATAGTAGATTTAAACTTAAAGTGGGAGGCAAGAGTTGTACTTACAAGTTTAGATTTATCATTCATGACAAACCGATGTAGTATCTTCTTCAAATATTGCTTCTGTGACAAACAAACTTTGCCTCTTGATTTATCTCTTTCAATTTCCATGCCCAAAATATTTTTAGCTTCTCCCAAGTCCTTCATCTCAAATTCACCACTCACATGTGATTTCAATTTATTTGTCTTCACCTTGCTCATAGATGCAATTAACATATCATCAACATATAAGAGCAAATAAATGAAGCTCCCATCCTGTAGCTTGTGAAAATAAACACATAGATCATAAAGACTCCGAGTGTACTTCTGAACGAACATAAATTTATCAAAACACTTGTACCACTGCCTTGGAGATTGTTTATGCAGTTTGCAGACCCAATTTTCTTTACCAGCAATTTTAAATCCTTATGGCTGAGTCATATGTATCTCTTCTTTTAATTTCCCATGTAAGAAAGCAGTTTTTACATTAAGCTGTGCTAACTCATGATCAAACTATGCAACCAAGGCCAATAAAATACGAATAGAAGAATGCTTAACAACAAGAGAAAATACCTCATTGTAGTCAATTTCTTCTTTTTGTGCATAACCTTCAGCTACCAACCTAGCCTTGTACTATGATCCTTCCTTTTTAGCAAACAACCACTTGCAACCAATTGCTCTCTTTCCATGCGGTAACTGAACCAACTCCCATGTTTTATTCTTGTGAAGAGACTTCATCTCCTCACCCATAGCTTTTTCCCACTTTACACAATCTGCATGTATGAAAGTTTCTTCATAAGTAGTAGGAATTTCTTATTCAGTAACTAGAAGTGCATAAGTCACCATATCATTAAGCAAAGCTGGCTTTGGAGGATTCCTTTTTCCCTTTCTAGTTGCAATTGGTCCATCTTGTTGTGTAGGCTCTTGGGTTGGAGCCTCTACTTCAACGCTCATGTCCTCAATATTTGAATCATCTAAATCAACAGTGGGACTCACTGAATCAATTGGAGTTTCAACAATTTTTTTTCTTTAACTCTACCTGCTGTAAACTCTCTACTGTCATTCTCTGCTCTTTAGAATTTTTCTGCTTGTTCTGATCAACCATAATAGCCTCATCAAAAGTCACATCTCTGCTTACAACAACTTTCTTCACATCCAGACACCAAAGCCTGAATCCCTTAATACCCTCATTAAATCCCAAGAATATAGCTTTCTTGGCCCTTGGATCAAGCTTGCTTTCCTTGACATGAAAATAAGCAGGATAACCAAAAATATGTAAATAGTGATAATCAGTAGCAGGTGTACCATACCATACCTCCATGGGAGTTTTTCCCTCAAGTGCAGCAGTAGGTAACATATTAATGAGATGGCTTGCATACATAACTGCCCCAGCCCAAAATTTTTTGCCTAATCCAGCATTAGACAACATACACTGAATTTTCTCCAATAAAGTCCGATTCATGCGCTCTGCCACCCCATTCTGTTGTGGTGTCTCTCTAACTATGAAGTGTCTCACAATGCCCTCATCTTGACATAGTTTTAAGAACGGATCAGATTTGTATTCACCACCATTATCTGACCTGAGCCTCTTAATTTTTCGACCGGTCTGAGTCTCAATCATCTTCTTCCACTTCACAAATATATCTAAGATTTCATCTTTATGCTTCATGGTGTACACCCATACTCTTCTAGAGAAGTCATCAACAAAAGAGACATAATAATGCTTACCTTCCAAAGATGCAGTTTTGGTAGGTCCCCATACATAAGCGTGAACATAATCTAGAGTACCTTTAGTCTGATGAACTGCGGTGCCAAATTTAACTCTAGTCTATTTTCCCAAGACACAATGTTCACAAAATTCTAATTTTCCGGTCTTTACACCTTTCAATAGACCTTGCTTCACTAATCCCTACATTGCTTTCTCGATCACCAGCATGTCCAAGACGCATATGCCATAATTTTGTATTGTTTGCATCATCATCTATAGTCTCAGATATTGTTGTTTCAGCTGTCACTGTGCTCCCTTGTAGAAAATATAAATTTCTGAATCTTTCACCTCTCATCATCACAAGTGAACTAGAGACAACTTTAGCAACTCCACTTTTCAATGTAATTGTGTGCCCTTTTGATTCTAAAGTTCCCAAAGAGATAAGATTTTTCTTCAAATTTGGAACATATCGGACATTAGTTAACTCTTTGACTACTCCATCATGCATCTTGAGACGAATTGTATCAATCCCACTTGTTTTGCAACGTCTGTTGTCTCCCATCAAAACTACTCCACCATTCAACTCCTTGAAAGTAAAGAACCATTTCCTATTAGGACACATATGATGTGAACAACCTGAATCCATAATCTACTTATCAGAATAACCAACTGCAGATGAACTAGCCAAAGCAAACTCAATCTCATCTTCTTCAAAATATTCAAAAGCTGATGAACAACTCAAAGCAAAATCAAAGTCGTCATCTTCATCATCTCTTACAACATTCACTTCATAACCCTTCTTGTCTCTATTCTTCAACTTAGGATAATCATTCTTCCAATGACCTTTGTTGCGACAAAAAGAATACTCATCTTTTGCAAGAAATTTACGTCTTGACTTGGAATGAGATTTACCTCTTTTTTCAATAGGTTTTTTCTCATCAGATCTGCCCCTTACTACAAGTGCTTCACCTGAAACATTCTGAAGTTGCTTCTCTTTCTTTCGGCCCTCAATAAATTACACACATCATTCTTTCCATGCAACAAAGTTGTAATCAAACGCTCATACTCGTTAGGAAGAGAATTTAGCAAACACAAAGCTTTATCCTCATCACTAATTTGCACATCCAAATTAGCCAAATCTGCAAGTATCTTATTGAAATCACTAATGTGTTCAGACATAGAAACACCTTGTCGATAATTAAATCGGAAAAGTAGCATCTTCAGGTGAAATCTATTTTCAGGACTCTTGATCATATATTGGTCTTCCAATTTCTTCCACAACTCTTTTGCAAAAGTTTCTTTCATGACAAAAATTTCTGATCTTTAGCAAGGCACATTCTGATAGAACCATAAGCCCGCTTGTTAATTCTTTCCTACTCCACTTCATCTATATCTGCAGGTTTATCTTCCAGAGCTATATCCAATTCTTGTTGACACAAGACATCCATCATCTCACACTGCCACATGCCAAAATTGTTGGTGCCATTAAACTTTTCAACTTCAAATTTGGCATTACCAATTGATGGCCTGGTAGTCGACCAACGCGAAGAACCTGAAGACTCAGCCCCTTTCTTTTTCTCGTCAACCATGGTTTCCAATCAATGAATCAACTCCCAATTTAGAACCAGAGCTCTGATGCTAGTTTGTTGTGCGAAAGCGTAACAAACGCAATCTTGATATGAAACTAGATGAGCAACCAAACAACGAAAAAGAAAACAAACACAAGAACACAAGAATTTATAGTTCGATGAAATGATCGCACAAGAACACTGATGATAGGGTTATAGTTCGATGAAATGATCGCTGCCGGTAAATTGTCCTCTAAAGTTTGAATCAAGAGACCAGTTTTGACTTATTTGGATGAAGCCTTGAAGGTACCGGATTGATATTAAAATAAAATTAAAATTAAAATTAAAATAGTAATAAATAACAAAAATTAAAAAGTGACTGGTTTTGACTCTGCAACGACGCCCTCAACCAACTTCTCGGCCTCAAATTAGGTATTGTCAACTCCAACACTTCTATTTATGTATTTCAATCATATGATGGGTAATGAAATTTATTGGATAGGTATATGGATTGTCATATTGAATACACTGCTGAGATTCTGTGTTTGTGGAAATCATGATAATTTGTATTGCTCTTTGAAATTTCTAGCATTTGAATTTCTGTTTCAATATTGATGCATGCTATATTCTCAGCTAAGGTTCTGTCAGTTTCTTTGTTGAATTTTAGGGTCAATTTCTTGATCAGAGGGGTTTAGGGGCAATGATCACTCAAATCTCACGTACAATTGCATAAATAGGTCCAGGGTTAAGTCTGTGACTATGGGATTAGAGGTCTAGTTAGAGCCGGCTTTCGGCCAACTCTCAGTTGAATGGGCGGTTACGGGCTCAACTCCCCCGCAATATCAATTCTTGTTCCACCTTCATGCCCCGGATTTTTTGCACTTGGGAACAGTGGCGGACATAGGAATAAATATATATGGAGGCAAAAAAAATTAAATGGGACAGAAAATAAAAATATGACAAATGAATACAAATTTTAATATTTCAATAACGAAAAATATTTCTAATCGTCTACTTTGATCTTAAGTCAGCAACCAATAGGTGGCCGTTATCTTAAATGTTTGAAGTTATGTGTCACATGTTTGATCGCTCAGGAAATGAAAGTACTTAAACCATTAGGTGAAGTCATGTAACCCTTGTGACAATTGCACAAATTAGGATGATGATTTTAACGGAAGACAAAAATGCACTACGAATAAAAATTTATGCAAGGAATATATAATCAGAGGAGCTCCTGTACTGAATTAGAAGTTTCAAGTTAATCTGTTGTTCACTTGATCTATCTGTCTTTCTGAACTATGAACCTAGTGTAACTAATATGCCAGATTTTTCTCCTTGTGGATATACCAATGAAGAAGCATTTTCTCATGCATGTTCTGTCAAAAGCAGATAATTCCATGTGGCTAAGTAAGAAAGAATATGAATGCAAAACACCAAAAAGAAAGCAGCAAAAACTACTAAAGAATGGAGATCGAAAGCACGAAGTCGGCAAGTCGGAGAGTTAAGAGAAAGATCGAGAATTTGTGGGCTCGTATACTTTGTTTAATAGAAGATGAATGCTTTTATACTTTGTTTAATAGTTGTGGGAACAATTTGGTACTCTGTTATGGCTGTGAAGCGGCAAGTCACTACTCTTATCATTAATCATACATATACAATTATAAATACAAGATGTGAAGATCGGGAATCAGCCAAAAAAGAAGAGTCCGGTAATCTCACTGGGGGTAGTAGTGGCCCCCACTCGGCCCTTACAGCGTCCGCCATTGCCTGGGAATCCATGTCACTGATTTCCACTCCAATACATCGGAGGTTGTACGGTCGGTTAGTCAGCTGGATGATATGCAGGACAACATTGGAATATGAGGCGCTTGGTCGGAGTTCATAGACTATCTTGTAAATTCCATAAAATCTGAAGATACAAATTAAGCTTGTTTTGGAGGGACCGTTAAACTCAGATGGCGTTGCAGCTGCAAAGTTAGTTGCTCAGAAGGCTAAAGGAATGCCTAAAATTTCCATTGCTATGACAAAGCTTGTGGGCTCGGCTGCTACTGAGGCTATTGCAAATCTCTCTCTTCAGCTCTTCAAAGAGTTCAAAAGCATCAACGAGTCTTATGTAGAAGAACGTGAGCGGTCTATGCAATTGTCCAAAGTCGTGTCAGCAGAAAAGGAAAGAAAAGACAGCATCCAGAGCCAACTCCAGTTGTATACTAAGAGATAAAAGATACAAAGAATCGGTTCTTTGGACATTAATGGTACACAAAACTCTCCAGAAAAACAAGCCACTCGAGATACAAAATCAACAAAAGTTGTCAATCAGGTCGTGCCTGCATATCGCAGGGCAAAAGTCCGTGGTGCTGTTCTGCAGGATGTCGAAGATGGAACTTAGTAAGACCTTGTCATTGACCTTTTTTTTCTTCTTGTCATTGACTCTTTTCTCTCTGTTTTTATTTTTTATTTTTATTTTTTTATTTCAGTACAAAGCTTGTCATTGACTCTTTTCTCTCTTTTTTTTCGGTACAAAGCTTGTCATCGTCTCTGGTGTAAGCTAGGATTATAAGTTTAGGTGTACGGTTTTTCTGCTATTAATTGTACTTGATATGTCTTGCAATTAGATTGATATAAAACACATCAAGATTTTTTTCGAGTTTCAGTCTTTAACATCCCTAGGTAGTGACTTTGTTAAGGCTGTATACTATCATGATCTATTAGTGACATTTCCTACAGGTAGTACCCTAATGTTTTACATGTATATTTTGGTAGACATTTTACGAATGAATGATAGACTTTGTTTCGCTTTTGCGGAAAGCAAACTTAGGGAGTGTGCCTTCCTTGAGTAAAAAGGTTGAACCCGTATCAGGTTTGCCCGTATGGATTTACCCTCAATGGCCTTAATCTGTTATGTTGGCTTGCTGTCATTATGCATTGAAGCTCCTACATGCGTATGCTTAACCAAATGGTTTCAAAATTAAATGGACTTCTTGTGAGATTTTGTATCTGTTTGACAAACGGGTTTAATTGATGTGTGGATTCATTATGTGTTTGGCTCCAAAACCAGTCTGGTTGTAAATAGTCTCTTTTGCTGCTGTGATTGCGCTGGTGTGCCAGCATCATGGGGTGCAGTCATCGGGGAGTCCCTTGACCTGACTTCTGAATCAAACGTTGTGGACGATGAGAGCACCAACCTCATCACAAGGTTCTTTTCTCTGCCTTCCAGAAAATGACTTCTTGCCTTACGGATAAGGGCTTTGGTTGTGTTCTCTTGCATTCACCGAATTGATACTTAGTGTTGTAGACTAAACAGAGCAATCACTGAGAAGTTGGGAGAAAGGACAGGGTTTGCTAAAGCGTGACTTTAGCTTCGCTGGGTTACGAGGGCGTTACCCTTGCTTCGCTAGTTCACAACTAGGTTGTAGGTAGGTTTGCTCCGGAGAGGCTTTGATAATCTGTTTGATTGATTAAAGAGTTGTGTCCTTTGTTGTATCATAGGCTACTACAGATTCACTTTCCAAATAGGAATGAAATACTATATTTTAGGCCACAGTTATTGGCTTTGAATCAAATCAAAACTCTAAATAGTTTTGATATTATAATAGGCAATAATTAATAATTATCCGCCTCTGTCACCGCTAGAATATAAGCAAAGGTTAATTGCCTCTTGGGATGTAAACTCTTGGATGTGAACGTTAGGATATGCTCGTCTTAATTGCATATATATCTTCGCAAGGACTCCCGTAGCTCGCGGCATGCAATCAGAAAGGATAATTGCAATTAAAGGTGATTGCATGTTTCTTGATTTGTACCACGTCCATGAATCCTTAATTGCATGGAACCTTGGTTGATGGCCCACCATGCTATTTCTTCCTTATTTGTCTCACTATGCATGAGCAATTATACATACATGAATTAACATGATACATGCATTCCTTTGATTCCTTAATCAATCAGAGCCCCTGCGTTCACGTCCCCCTTAATTGCATGGGAAACCATAATTGCTTGCATACATGGCTCTTGGCCATGATCCCTTCCTGATTTGGTCCACCATAGGACTTAATTGCATGAGAATATATGATTTGCATGGCTCACGTCCCTGCTCCTTCTTGCACCATACTTGGTAATCAAACAAATAGATCACCCTTAATTATCACATATTTGATAACTAATAGTAAATCAATGAACATTCAGATTTGCTTCAAAATTGTTTGGCCTCCAAGTAGGCTTTATTTAGCCTCTAAACAATATTTTCCGAACTTGTCGAATATATAACTTGGGCCACGGATATTGGCCTGATTTCTTTGAGTCCCCCTCGTCGGAAAAAAATGTTAATTTTAGGTTCAAACATTATGTATTGATTTATAATCTTTAACCTGGTCCGTCATCCTTCTTAACCTTTTCAAAAGCAACTGAGGTAAATATTACGTATAGGATATTTGACTCGCTGCAAACTGTGGTTTGATTCTTGTCATGATGCCTTTGCCTGCATACGAACAACCAAATGAGCCTTTAGCTCATCGCGACAAAGCTTGCTCTCCCTAATTTTTGTTTTAACTGATTTGGTCTTCATCTTAAAAACAAAACTAAATTAGATGGACAAATCATGTATGCACATATTTTGGTTAAATCTGCTTGTCCGTCTCCGACCACGAATATTCTCATCTTTTTTTTTGTCTCAAATTAGCTGGACAAATCATGCGTTTTAGTTTAAATCTACTTGTCGGTCTCCGACCACGTCCTTTTCTCATCTTTTTTACGTCTCAACCGTGTCCAAATCGTCACCTTTAACGTCATTTGTTTGACTCCCACTCCCTTATTTAAACTCTTGATATACTATCGCCACCTTACATCTCCCAGCTGCCCAGCATTGTTAAGAGTTTCACTTTCACTTTACTACGCTACCTAAAGCTCACCAATCTATTATATTTTTCGTAACTGGCAAATACTCCAAACTGCACCGCGCGCCTTCCTATCAGCGACCACCGCCATGTCGCAACACCGCTTCATTATGGTAACATTTCCCACTCAAGGCCACCTCAATCCTTCCCTCCAACTCGCCAAGCGTCTTATTCACATCATCGGTGCACGTGTAACGATTGTCACGTCCCTCTCCGCCCACCTCCGCATTGGCAATAGCATAAGTACTCCTAGTGGCTTGACCTTCGCCCCCTTTTCCGATGGATACGACGAAGGGTTAAGGTTCGCGGACGTAACTCAGGACTACATGTCCGAGCTAAAGCGTCGCGGCAAGCAAGCGATCAAGGATCTTGTAGAGTCTAGTGCAAGCGAGGGCCACCCTTACACCTGCATATTGTGCACCTTACTTCTTCCTTGGGTGGCGGAACTGGCACGTGAACTCCACCTCCCAACCGCGCTCCTTTGGATTCAGCCAGCCACAGTGTTCGATATATACTACTACTACTTCAACGGCTACAAAGATCTCATCAACATCAATACTACTGCTGCTAATAGTGACCCTTCCTATGCAGTAGAAATACCAGGATTGCCGCTAGCGCTGAAGAGCCGCGACCTTCCTTCCTTCATTGTCGCTACGAATCCGTACAGAGGAGCTCTCCCATTGTTCGAAGAACAGTTTGAGAAGCTCGGACAAGAAAGCAGGCCAATCATACTTGTGAACACGTTCGATGCACTGGAACCAGAGGCGTTGAAAGCAATAGACAAGTACAATTTGATAGGAATCGGGCCTTTAATGCCATCGGCTTTCTTGGACGGCAAGGATCCGTCCGATAAATCATTCGGAGGCGATCTTTTCCAGAAGTCGAAGGACTCAGCTTACCTGGAATGGCTGAACTCAAAGCCAGACGAGTTTATCGTCTACGTCGCGTTTGGGAGCGTTGCAGTGCTGTCCAAGATTCAAATGGAGGAAATTGCAAAAGGCTTGTTGAATTTCGGACGTCCGTTTCTGTGGGTGATTACAGAAAACCAAAACAGTGGAGAAGGTAAGGAAGAGAAAGAAGACGAGGAGCTGAGTTGCAGAGAGGAACTAGAAGAGCTTGGGATGATAGTCCCGTGGTGTAGTCAAGTGGAGGTTCTTTCAAATCCTTCATTGGGTTGTTTTGTGACACATTGTGGCTGGAATTCAAGCTTGGAGAGTTTGGTTTCTGGGGTACCAGTGGTAGCCTATCCTCTGTGGACAGACCAAGGCACAAATGCCAAAATGATAGAGGACATGTGGAAAACAGGGGTGAGGGTAGCACCGAATGCGGAGGGTGTTGTTGTGGGTGAGGAGCTCAAGAGGTGTCTGGATTTGGTCATGGGAAGTGAAGAGTTGAGAAGCAATGCTAAGAAGTGGAAGGAGTTGGCAAGAGAGGCTGTGAGTGAAGGTGGATCTTCTGATAACAATCTCAGGGCATTTTTGGATGACGTTGGCGGTGGCTGTTATCTAGCCTAAAGCGATTGATGCCTATCTACTGCGAAAATAAAATCGATTGCATATGAAATTGAATGTATATATATTGACGTTTGGTCATATATATTCATGGACAATTATGAGCTTATGTTTACTTTCCGAGTGATTATTTTTATTGGATATATAGATTGTCTGGTGCTGTTTGACGAATTGTAATAATCTCATGTGATTCTTGTTCACTATAGTGTTTATGTATATTTCTTGTGACTATTTCGTTAACAAAAGTGTGTCACCTTTGTATTTTTATGTAAACTTATTTTTGGATGACAAAAATTTAATCTATACTCACAGTCACATGCACTTCAACAACCTGTCTTGAATTTCAACATTTTAGCAACAAAATTTGGTTCATGCATGACGTAGATATGAACCTAACCACCATTGAATTTGACACACACACACACATAAGTGCATGCTCCTTTTCAATTTTAAAGGAGTTCTCTAATATATTACTTAATAAATTTTCAAATAAAAGTAGTCGTCACTACTACAAAATGGCTCATAGGACACCAATTTTGACCACTATTCGGAATTGGTGCGAATGTTGAATGTCTAATTTGATCAGTGAGTTTTCGGTGGCCCAATGGGGACATTTAATTAAATAATTCATAACATTTAATTAAATAATTCATAATTGCAAGGCTGGGCATTGTTTGGTTACAAATATTTACGGGTTTTGCCCCCAAATTACATGTCTTGTTCAACAAAAGCATGGCTCTCCTGTTTCTGGTCAGATGAAAAGAATGGGTGATGGCAGAAAAACCAAAGTTTCTACCAAATTTATAGTTTATTTATTGTATTTGAAACCCACCCAATAGGCCAACATCCATAACACGCAAGAGTCTTGACACTGTCGATCACTTTACCAAAATATAACCTAGCTCGCTCTCTCAAAACCAGATTGAAGACTGAATCTTCTTAGAGACATCGTCCATGTTTGGCCTCTGTAACCTCGTTCACCAGGGTGCACTGCTCTACGAACCACCATCCGTTGCTGCGATCATGGTTGGAGGATTGCTGAAGATAGTTTTTTCAAGGATGAAAATGATGCGAGCATTTTCAAGGATGACGATCTAAGAATTTTCGGGGTTTTGGATTCGATCTACATACGAAAGCCGTCTGCTTTCGTAGCTCACAGTTGCTAGAGTTAGCCGGACGCGCCAACACGCGCCACCATATTTCTGGCAAGTAAGCTATTTGATCCTCTATCGCCCTATAAGATAGATGTCCTCGTGCTTTTCTATTACTGTAAGTTCCGATTTTCCTTCCATCAAACCTAATTAATTAAACTTAGCTTGTAATTTATCTATAAACCCTTGATTTTTAGGTGGCTTAGTGGATACGGAACCAATTGGTCTTTGAAATTAGGTTTCCTTGTTATTCGTAGGTGCTGATTGAACTACATTAAAAAGAAGACATTTTTTATGGTTTGATTTGATTTAGTTATGCATTTAGGCACTAAATCAAGTGAGTCCGGCAGGTAATTGGATCTATTCAATAAAGGGGCAGGCAATGGGATCCTCCATTATGCTCTTTAATTGCTCTCAAGGTTGAGATTTATGTTCTTTTAATTCTACAACTGTTTCTGTTGAAGAATACGGTAACTAAGAAGCATGATGGGGAGAGAGAAAGAGATGACACCGGATGTATAGTGGTTCACCTTGCACTTGGGGCAAGGCTATGTCCACTTGGGTATTTTACTATGAGTGAGGTCAAGTGACCTTTGTAATGATACAAGTGTGGGGATCATGGATCCATCATCTCTAAGAAGGGGAGGACTTCCCTTTATAGCTAAGGGAAGTTCCACTCTATTTACATATTCTTGATGTGGGACAATAATACACATATTTGCTTCCCTTGAAGCCTCTTGGAGAGCATGGGAGGGTGGCCTCCCTACGAGGTACCGGCCGACCTCCACCATAGCGAGGTAGCTCGGGTGTCGGACTACCGGATGCATGTCGTAGGTGGGACTAGCCATGTCGCGGGGCCCACCTAAGAGGTCGTTGATTATGCTTGGCGGTATGTGATATAGGTGGTATGTACAAGTCCCCCAAGTCCCCGAGTAAGAGGCGCTTCTTGGTTGGGGAGTTTAAATGTGATGCCGCCAAGTATGAGTGATGACCTTGTTGAACGCCATACCCATACTAGTCCCCCAACTCCGTAAGTAAGAAGGGACTCTATAGGTATGTTGGTGCCCCGGGGCCCTCATGAAGCTAGTACCTGCAAATAAGATGAGAGTGCACAAAAAAGCATATTGATTGCGCTAGGGCAATCGAAGTGACATTTGAGTCAAATGCATCAAGGTACATGAACGTTTATAAGATGCATGATGCAAAGATGTGTGATGAACACGGTAAAACATAATGATAAGTAAGTGTTGTATGTACGTGATGCACATGTGTTAGGACCGGGAGTGTGGTTACTCGCTGAGTCCCCCAAGTCACTTAGTAAAACAGGAATTTGGATTTAGGTTACGTTCGACGAAGCCGGTAAGGCTGAGAATGAAGCTCCGGTATCGAAGTAACCATTGACAATACTAGCGAGACTATGGCGTGACCATGATAGTCCCCGAAGGGTAGGTTAGAGGAAGGAACGCTAACTTACTTAACCCAAACGTATAAGCCATAACCCGATTGTTTGGCTTATGTGTAACGGGAACGTAAGAGTTGAGCTCGCTCATGTTGAGTGGGTGTGAGTTTTGTCCTATGGTCTTATTAATGGGATGTAAAAGAAATTTAATCGTTGCGATCAACAATAGGCGAAAAATTTCAATATTTCCATTAATAGACCATAGCACGACAGGTATGAGCGTGAAGCTCAATGAGAGTCCCGGTTGGGTACTACCTCCACTTGTGATAAGTGGTATGAATAAGTCCCCCAAGTGTAGAGAACGCTTGGGAGGTGAGATGACTCAAAAGCAAGGGACTAGACCTTGGCTTACCCCGCCTCCGGTACCAAGTATGAAGAGGACGTAGTGATATTTTTCAACCCCTTTTGTTTCCTATACTTTTGTTGACACGTACTGGGTAGCACTAGCTACCAACCAATTTAGAGGTTTCATGTCTTCTGCAACCAAAATTTGTCGTTGGTGGACATTATCTTTCAAAAGAATGTACCTAAAGTTTGAAAGTTTACACTTATGTGAGCAGGTGGAGGGGCTGAATGGTTTGGTTTCAGAACTTGATGTTGTAGCAGTGCAAGAGAAGGCCATGCTTAACTAATGTGAAGCATTGTTGGTTTTAGCAGAAGCTATGCAGGTATAATAATATGGCCATATATGTTCACAAACATTGAAAATACCATACTTTCTTTAGTAACTCACTCTTTGATTAGATTTGGAATTCTACCTTGTGTATTCATTAATCGTAACTATGAATGACTAATGGGGTCAGTAGTAACATGTTTGCTGCCACGGGGTGGAGCAGGGCTGATCCTATTTACCTAGAGCTCAGGGATTTGATCAAGGTCTTTATAAAATAGACTAAAATTTGAACACAGGAACTCAAATATTCTAGCAGCCTCTGTCTTCTGTTAAACTACATTCTCTTCTGTGCCCAGTAGTTCAGGATCACGTGGTATATTGAACTATTGAATGCAAGTTCTCCAAGTTGATTATGTGTCCTACTTGTTATGTAATAATTGGCTTATGTTAACTTCTGATTCTTCTTCAAAGGAGGTTTAGTGTATTTCAAAGCGTCTTGTCCTGCTTATATTCCCATTACCTACTGGTGATTCCTTTTACTTCTTATAAGGTTGGTTGTCCATATTTGGTAGTTACATAAATATTTTGAGTGGTAGGAAGATGACCTGATCTGTTTAAATTACTTATGTAGTTCCCATCCTCGGAGAATGTCCCAAGACACACTAGAAAATTATTACCTTTTTCTTATCTGGTTACTTTTGCCTGATATGTTCAACAAGGCTCTTCAGCATACAGCTTTTGGTTCTGTTAGCTCATTTTTTTCCATTGAAGTTATTCTGGTTTCTATTGAGTATATATTGTCTTTGGTAGTTTGTTATTGAAGTTAGTAATCTATATCTTTTCTAGGGTAATATGTCTCTGGCTCATTAATTAAACCACTCCATTTAATTGCTTTTGTTGTTCAGATCATCGAGAAGGATATGTTTCCAATCTTATTGACATTTGCAGATGGGATCAAGTAAAACCGATTTTATGGTGTACGAAATAAGTGAACATTGTTGGCTTTAGTGTGACGATTAGATTCATTTATATATCACTATTTCCAGAAACTTCATATGAAACTGTCAGTTTTTTATTTTATGTTTTCAGACTTCAGCGATTATGTGTGTGAGTTTAACTTATTGTACATGAGTTTTAGGAATTTCTAAACAAGCAACTGCAATGTTAAGAAAGCTCCTACATGGGGGGAAGTTGGAGAGATAGAATTGGAGAATGAAATAGTGATTTCAGGGTTGACATCAGAAGCTACATGAGAGCTAAGCTAAGCTATTATTTATTTATTTATTTCTGTTTTGATTCCTTAAAAAAACATATATTCTCTGGGAACTAATTTAAGTAGCTTTGCTTTCTATTCCTCTACAGATTCAAGTATGAAGAGGCATCTTAACGAGAAGATGATGGTGGACATGTTAAATAAGTCATCTTCCATTGTGCAGTTACAACAACTATGGAATACTAGCATGGTCTCTCACAAGTGTTCTAGGAGGTTTTCCATTTGTACTATAATAGCTGTAATTATACAATCCAAAAGATGGGGCGAGCCAGTGGAAAAAAGAAAAGATGTAAAATAAATGCTTTATTTTTACTGGCGCCTCTGTTTTTTTTTAAAACACTGTTTGGTTTTCACGCTGATGTATCAGTTTATTATGGTGATTATAATATTATACATTCAATGAGTTGACATCAGTTGTGTCAGTTGCAGTCTTTAAGTGGGCCATGACTTTTAAGTAGAAAACAGAGCACCGATGCAACAATGGTGCTCTATGAGCTATAGGAAACCCCACCAAAGGGGACTGACATTAGTTCGGTGGCTCCATTACGGCTATTTACGTTTTCGGTGGCTAATATGGGTAATTGACACCCTTAATCGATGGTGCCCTATGCTTGTTTTTGTTGCAGTGCGTGTACTCGTGTGTGACACTGATGATAGGGTTAAATTCGGTGAGATGACGCTGGCGGTAAGTTTCCCTCCGAAATTTTGATCAAGAGTCTAGTTTGGACTGATTTAATTTTTGGTTGAAGGTAACAGACTGATAAAAGAAAAAATAGTAATAGTAATAATTCATAGCTAGTAAAAAAGGGAACGTTTATGATTCGGCAAAGAAATGTACGTATATTATTCGGTTAATTTGATCTAACGATTATGGTAAAAAAAACTCAATTAAGTGAGATGACGTTGCCGGTAAGTTTGCCTCCAAAATTTTGATCAAGAGTCTAGTTTGGACTGATTTAATTTTTGGTTGAAGGTAACAGACTGATAAAAGAAAAAATAGTAATAGTAATAATTCATAGCTAGTAAAAAAAGGGAACGTGTATGATTCGGCAAAGAAATGTACGTATATTATTCGGTTAATTTGATCTAATGATTATGGTAAAAAAAAACTCAATACGGCAAATTTATAACTTTGAACTATATGTGTATAAGTAAAAAAGGGATTCAAAAATACGGATATATAATACACTATTTTTGTAGAAAAATAACTAATAAGCACCAGTAAACTAATACTTAGACAACAAGAACAAGTTAAAGTTGATATCCAACAACACATATGGTTCTTTAAAAAAAAAAAAACACATATGGTTGAAAATAAGTCTTTATCATATCTGATGCAATGACAACTCCAGTCTTTATAAGAAATTCAAGTCTAGTTTGAAGAGTTAACAATTCCAAGAATGAAATTCTGATCAAGCTTTAATGCTTTATCTTTTTATATTGTTGTACTTTGTAGTGCATAAGAACTCTAATAGTCATGAGTCCATCAGCAATTAAATACAGTTTGAATCTTCCAAATTCCAGTTAATCTTGGGGAATCTTCCAAATTGCTTTAAAGATTTAAGTCTTTAATGTTTAATTTTTTCTTTTCTTTTCAACTTCCTATATTTTTGGTCTGTATAAAACGTATATGCATTGACTTGATACACATTTACACAAGCGTACGTATCATTGTCAAGATAGGGAAATATTATGCCCAAAGTTTATTGTACCACGAGGATTAGTGGCTAACCCACAATCATTGGGTAATCGGAAATAAAGACACTTAGCAAACAAAGAAAATAAATAAATATGTTAATCTAAGGCACAAAGCCTTAGCAATGCTCGACTTTGATTTTCACCAAAGCCTAATCAAAACTAAGAACGTAGTGGTGGATATGCACAAATGAGTGGAAGAGATCAATATTTGGGAGATGATTTCAACTTAATAAAAAGATAATGAATGTAAAGCAATAAAAATAAAAATGAAATGTAAACAATAAAAATGAGAATGTTGGGTGCTAGGGACGTTCCTTCACCCAAATCTCATGTGTCGGAAGCTAATCTAATATAGATGCAAATTTCCTACTTTGGCAGTAGTCGTATCCAAGGCGGTTCAAGGCTCAAGGACCGAAATTCCATTTCATGGTATTCCTACTCCGGTTCAAAGGTCGTAGGAACTCACTTGGTATGAATTAGAGCTGGTTCAAGGGTCACTAATTCACATCAAGAGGCGCAGAGATCGAGGAATTAGACTACTAAGCGACCCGCCCGCGCAATCATGCAACGGGTGTAAATCACCATGCTTATAACCCCTCGAATACGAAATTGAAGGTTTCTAGCTTAGGAATTAGTGGGGGGTCAAGCCTCTAACTCCGTCCTAGACATGCTCAAAATACACACCCTAGAGTTGACTAGCCTCCTAGACATGCATTTTAACCCAACAAAAATATATATAAGCATCCATCATATGAAATTGCGTCATTACATTAAATTAAACATCTTTTATACAAAATTTGGGTTAGGGACACAACCCTAAACCCCAACAAGGAAATTACTCACAACCCATAATTATGAACATCAAAGATACAAAATTCAAAGGGAAAAGAGTAAAGAAGTGTAGGAGAAAACAAGGATAGTCACAAATAGCTATGAAGCTAGCATGACTAGCCTTGAATTACAACCCCACAAAATACTCAAATCTTGAACCTTGTAGAGAGTGAGCCCCTTGATAGATCCTTGAAGCTTTGTGTGAGTAGTCCTTCAAATCTCAAAACAAAATAGAAAGAAAAGAGAAAAAATGGAGAGGAGAGGTAAGTGAGAGCAGCCCAAGGCTGCCCCCAAGTGTGCGGCACTGTAGAAGGGTTTCTACCCTGGGCGAGGAGTATAGGAGTATATATATGTGGCTGGGCTGTGTGGTCTACGAGCTAAAGAAATAGATAAGCTCTACATGTACACTTAATTGGTGGGCCAAAAGCAAAACAAAATCTGCGCGTGAGCAAGTGTGATAAATATCTGGGAACCTTCAGTTCGTGAAAGGAAGAAGAGGTAAGGATTTGATGATTAGTTGAATAAGGGCCACGTACTATTACAGCAAGTTCACCCGTTGGGTCACCGGGTCACTTACTATTCACTACTTTTTAGTGTATATTTTCATTCTCTGGGTCACGAAATACACTGTGCTCGTGACCCAGGGCACGAAATACACTATACTCGTGACGCAGATGGTGAAATTAACACTAAAAAACAGTGAATAGTGGGTGACCTGGTTACCCAACGGGTGAACTTGCTCTTAGCATTTGGCAAGTGAATGAAAAGGAAAAATTGCCACGTGTCATCAAGTGAGCAATTAATCAATGGGTAATCAACCCATAATTTCATTGTGTGCTGCACGTTTTGTGTCTTGGTTAATTAACCAATTAAGCTTAATTAAGTAATTAAGCTTAATTAAGTAATTAACATATCCACAATTTTGTCATTTTGTCGAAAACTCAAATCTTCACCATTTTCGCGTCATTCTTTTCTCGTTTTTGCAACTCTACTTATTTCCTACAAAATAAATAAAAGTAGATTAATTACATAATAATTAACTCAAGGATTAGCTTAGTTCTAGTATTTTAGATATAATTACCCGCATAAAAATGCGTATAATCATGCATATAATACATGTATAAAAAGGTCGAACTTAATAATACGTGAAAGAAATTGAGTCTACACTTTCAATACTCTGTACTAAAGTTATTTTCATTTATACGCGTATAGTACATGTATTAACTATGGTAATAAATTAATATTAATAAAATATAAAATACAAGACTGTTTCGTTTAAAAAAAAAATACTAAATCTAATATTTTCATCGTTTTGCTCCTCATTTTTCAGAGGAGAAGTTTTCGATTTCGAAGAAGAGAGAACCGTTGGTGTCCCAATGTTCCGTCCAGCGACACGTCTTCTGGACGTTGTCGTCGGACTAGTAGATTTAGTGTTTCAGTCCCCCGGTGAAGGTCCGCAGTGGAGTTTAGGCAGGGACGAGATCGATCGTTGGTGCTATTATCCCAATTTGCAACCGTCGAGCCCAAGGAAGAGTCTGCAACCGCCGAGGTGGAGGAAGCCTGGGGGAGGCCGGAATGGTCAATCAAGGTGGCGCTCCGGCTATATCTTGAAATCAAGGACGAATCAGCAACAGGTGTTGATGGTTACTAGATCTGGTATTAATGGTTTTCCAGCAACAGTCCAGGTCCACTGTCATGGCACTTGCCTCAATCTGGCATGGTGGTTTGATGATTGCACTACCGCCAATTAGATTGGGCAAGATTGACAAATATTGGGCAACTTGGGTTGTGGGCTTACCATGGATTATGGGCCTATTTCCACTCTTTGGGCCTCTGCTGGTGGGATTATATTATGTTTTATGTAGATTTATTAATATGTTTCAAGTTTAGGTGTATCTTATTTACAATAAATCCCTACCAACTCTTGGTAAGGTAATGTGGACTCGATAACAGGCTGCATACTCAGTATGCATTGTCTGCCGTAGTGAGGGAGCAGATCATGAAATTGGTGCAACCTCCTAGTGGTAGGATGAAACGTCGTGTTGGCGGATTTATTTTTGATCGTCAACATATTGGGAAAGCTACTTTATTGATTTTATGGCATTGCTTTAACTTTCTGATATGCCACCATTCTTGTAAAGAAAATGGAGTAGTCAATATGACACTCTTTGCTACATGGTGCATGTTCGAATACATTGCAGTAGTGATGACTCCTGTTATTATTCAGGAGGTCTTCTTGAGGTTTATTGTAATATGAGGTTTAGGCTTTATGTCCCCTCCTTTGTATTCATCTGTTTCATCAGTGAAGGTCTAAGGGTAGTCGCACTAGTCCTTATTTAAAAAAAAATAAAAAAAATAAAAGACTGTGTTGTTTGAAAACTCAATACGGCATCGTCTGGATGGTGTTAAACGAACTTTTTGTTTGTGCCCTAAGTTTCAATTGAGCTTTACTCTTCCGCTTTGCTCTGCTCGCATCGATGCCCGCAACTGACTTCCCGGCCTCAAATTAGGTACCGTGTTCCAAATTCAGTCGCTAATTTCTATATTTCAATCATATGATGGGTGATAAAATTTGTTGGATTTCCACTCTATATTTCAATCTTGTTCCACCTCCATGCCCCAGATTCTTTGCACCTCGGAATCCACGTCACTGATTTCCACTCCAATACATGGGAGGCTGTTCGGTTGGTTAGTCAGCTGGATGATATGCAAGACAACATTGGAGTAAGAGGCACTTGGTCGGAGTTCATAGACTATCTTGTAAATTCCATAAAATCTAAAGATACAAAACTTGTTTTGGAGGGACCTTCAAACTCAGATGGTGCTATAGCTGCAAAGTTAGTTGCTCAGAAGGCTAAAGGAATGCCTAAAATTTCCATTGCTATAACAAAGCTTGTGGGCTCGACTGCTATTGAGGCTATTGCAAATCTCTCTCTTCATCTCTTCAAAGAGTTCAAAAGAATCAACGAGTCTTATGTTGAAGAACATGAGCAGTCTATACAATTGTCTAAAGTGGTATCAGCGGAAAAGGAAAGAAATGACAGCATCTAGAGCCAACTCGAGTTGTATACTAAGAGGCAAAAGATACAAAGGATCAGTTCTTCGAACATTAATGGTGCACAAAACTCTCCAAAAAAACAAGCCACTTGAGATACAAAATCAACAAAAGTTGTCAATCGGGTCGTGCTTGCATACCGCAAGGCAAAAGTACGTGGTGCTATTCTGTAGGATATCGAAGATGAAACTTAGTAAAAGCTTGTCATTGACTTTTTTTTTTATTTACTTGTCATCAACTCTTTTCTCTCTTTTTTGGGTACAAAGCTTGTCATCGCCTCTGATGTAAAGTAGGATTATAAGTTTAAGTGTAAAGTTTTTTACGTATTGAGTATACTTGATATATCTTGCGATTAGATTGATATAAAACACGTCTAGATTTTTTTGAGTTTCATTTGCTACAAGTAGTACCCTCAAGTTTTACATGTATATCCATACAATTGAGTCCAAATCCTACTTGGTAGACATTTTACGAATGAAAGATGGACTTTGGTTTTGTTTTTGCGGAAAGCAAATTTAAGGAGTGTGCCTTCCTTCTGTAAATAGGTTGAAGCCTTATCGGGTTTGGCTGTTTGGATTTACCTTCAATGGCCTTGATCTGTTATATGCAGGTTTGCTGTCATTGTGCACTGAAGCTTTTACATCTTTGTGCCTAACCAAATGGTTTCAAAATTAAATGGACTTCTAGTGAGATTTCGTTTCTGTTTGACAATTCACCCTGGTTTAATTGATGTGGATTCATTATGACGCAGGAAGCATAAACACGATAGTAAGAGGCTCCGTCAAGCATTGAAAGCCACATGAGATGAACTAGAATCCACTAGCAATTATGGGCACAACCGTAAGGAACATAGAGAAACCTCTCTAATATTTTGTTTTTTATTTTTATTGATAACTTGAATGAAAATTACAATATAAGAGGTGCCTTATATAGGGCACATAGCATAAACCTAATACAATTAGAAAACAAAAATAACAATTTATTATAGACTAAAACTAGGAAACCTAATTAAACCTCATTAAATAAAAATCGTAAATAGAATCCTAGATACTAAACAATATTAGGCAATCCCAACCAAGATTTTGCTTGAGAATCCCGATATATCCAAAAGAGTAATTGTTGGTTAATTCCATCATTAAGAAACCTAATTGAATCTCGACCAATTACCAATATTCAAATCATTCTTCTTAATCATGTTTCTTTCCACGCACCTCAAGATGGTCATTCTTGATGATCTTCCTTCCAGTTTTGATTTTAATTTTGTGCGACTCCCACCTAAATAAATGTCACTATACCAATTTTGTTATCAGACAATGGCAGAAAACCGTTGTGTGATTTGAAGACCCACCGTTGTAGAGTGAGCCGTTGTCTGATGAAAAATCAAACAACGGTGGAACACAGTTGTGTGATAAAAACACAGACAACAGGTATGTGTTATAACCGTTGTGTGATAGCTCGGCAGATGCCCAGAGCAGCTGCGCAACAGTTGAGGGGCGTCTTCAGACAACAGTGCCAGTTTGCAACCGTTGTATGTTAAGCATGTCAGACAACATTTTTTTATTTTGTCTGTTGTCTGATTACTCTTCAAACTTCAGTTCTTAGACTATATCTGTTGTGTGATTAACTTTAGGACAACAGGGTTTAATTGCTTCTGTTGTGTGATTAACTTGTAGGACAACAGAGTTCAATTAATTCTGTTGTCTGAGTGTAAATCAGAAGACACTGATTCGTTAAAAACCGATGTGTGATATGATTGATTACAATGTATTTTTGTCCCATTTTTGTTACCTGATCATTGTGTGATTAGAATTAGGCAAAATTAATGCTCCATTATTACGTAAATAATGGTACGTCTAGATCGTTGATCAATTGGAAAGAAAACACATTGCAAATGCTCAAATGAGTAATCAAACCTATTCCATATATCTCTTAATGTTAAAAGCATTTCCCAAAAGCTGATACAACTACGTAAAACATGCCACATATAGAGTTTGTGCAGGAACTTGGTTTCAATAGCCAACATATTGATACAAACTCTTGTCTTCCCACTATTCCAGGAACTTAATCTGTGCAACCATGGTGTCAAACCTTTAAAGTTGAAGCGAGTGGTTTGCAATTTCTGTCCAAATGTCCAACCAAAGACACCTCAGCCAAAAAAGCCAGTCCAGAACCTATATACAAACAAATAAGCTTTAGAAAGTTGAAATTACTCTCTATCCATCTGAACACAACCTTTTGCATGCCATCCAAAAGTGCATATATCCAATTGTTATGCTTATGATTTAAATATTGAAAGTTGCAAGTCAAGTTGTCCAAATAGAAGTCATATACATCTCTGAGTTGTATATTAGTCATTTGGTACACTCTTAATATGATTTGATTGATACATGCTAATATATACCAACCAATGTTACTTACAAACTTCAAATCGATATAGTGATCATTTATGTATGAAACAAAAGTGAAATGCATGAGTATATCGATGAGATTCGATATGATTCGTAAAGCTGATAACTAATTGATATATACTACCACCAGAAATTCTCCGAATCAGATAAAGTTGATAACTAATCTCTACATCAGTAATCCATAGGTAATACCTGCATCTCTCTTCTCCTCTATTCATCTATAATCTCAGTCCGGTGAAACGGATATTGTTTAGTATTATAGTCAGCATTAGGTTTAGTAAGTCAAGCTGGTCAAGTAGGGAGAGAAAAAAAAAAAAGCGAAGCAAGATAACTGCATAAAGGGCCTTAGTAATTTCCTGAACAAAATAAGAAAGAAAGCTAAATGGCCAAATACTCTAAAGAATGAAACTTATACAATGACATTATTACATATCTTCTGTCCATCTGCACATTCAGTTGCTTCTTTAATCAAAATGGTATTCTGTAGTCTAATTAATCTTGCCTCATTCTAGCAACAAAAATTAAACTCATACATCTGTCGGCCTCATTCACCACTTTATACAATTTGGTGAATGTAACCAAAGGTGAGGGACAACATAGTATTGATGGAGGTCTTCCAAACCAAATGAAGGATAAGAAATAACATGAATTATAGCTTGACAATGCCATCCTCAAATCTCAGTTTTGATAGTGCTATATTTGTTCTTTTTGTCTCATCTTATTTTCAATGGTACAGTTTGGAAGGACTCTATGAATCCTTAGGGATCTAGCTCGTTACTACTCCTCTACTTTATGTTCATTATGATACCTACCATTACTAGTTTACTACTGTCCTGTAACTCCAAGTCAAGGGCTTGTGGGCACATGCCATGGTTGAAGGGAATTAGGAAAAGCTTGAATTTTTGAACTTGACCCTCAACTGAATGCAAAATGTTAATTTTGATCTTTTGTATTACATCTGATGAAAAAGCTTAGAAAATAGCCTGCAAAAGGAAAAAGGGAGAGCATGGTACCTGAATAGAATCTGAAGGTTCCAAACTCGATCAAGCAAATTTTTTAACAGCAGCGAGACTTTCAACTTCATCTGCATATCATCATACATTTATAGTCAAGCCAGATGAAAAAAAAAAAATCACAGTAACAGTAAATTTCACCAATCAAAACAACTATCAGATCACTAGCAGATTAGTTTACAAAGAGCACGTGGTCCAAATCCAACTTTAGTTTACAAAGAGCAGTCATATTCAGTGATAGTGTCGACTACATACCAGCTTGCCATTTTCAGAGTATCATTTGCTGAATAGAGAATGTGCATTAATTTGAAGCAATTGGGACTGTAGGTATCTGTAAATCATAAAACCATGAGTCGGGCATTCTACAAATATACAAACACATGACTTAATGGAGAGAAAAGTGATACATCCACGAACCTGGAGTTAAATCAGATGGATAGTTTTTGAGCTAATGCTTTACATAAAGCGGTTTTTCTAGTCCCTGGAGTTCCATGTAAAAGAACAATGCTGCAAAGTCATAAAACAAATCACATAGGTAATTAGAATTTCTTAGCAAAAAAGATGAGAAATGAAAAACATTATGAACATAATACAAAATGACAGCATCAGGAAGCAAAAGAAATTCCAATATTGTTTTTTCCAGTAACTTATTTATAGACATCTAGCTAACTTTAGACCAAGAAATATATAGCTTTTCAATGACTTTGCTATGAATGATTCAACCATTCTGCAATTTCAAATAGACATTCTGCAGTTTGAGATTTCTGCACCATATGCATCAACTGACTAATTTATTCTCGGCTCAAATATGCACCATATGCATATAACACAAACTCCTTATGCAAATAAGCAAACTCAAAAGGATTCAAACCAAAAATATGAAGACCAAGGAAAAAAAACAGACAACATAAAAAGCAACTCGCCGAAATAGGCAAGGAAGAGCCAATTTATGCATGCAGGGGGAACAACAACTCGGATAGCAGCAACAGCAGTAGAAAGAGAAAGAATAGCAAAACCAGAAACAAAATATAAAAAATAATTGATTAGACCTAAATTTAGCATAATCAAAACAAAAAAATACCATTCTCAATAGAAAATAAAACACAAACAACTCACCGAGATCAGCAAATAAAAAGGCCCCAGAAGCAAGAAAGAAGAGATTCTAGACAAAACACAAATCAAAGTGATATTATGAAACATTCTAAAACAGAAGAAGATATAATTTTAATTGAATTAACTCTAGGCCCAAAAGCAAAACTGAAGACGTTCTGCACCAAACGAAAATAATATTATGGGTCTACATATTGAGTATTGTAGAGCTGTCTCTATGGAAATTCAACCACCTTAACAATGAGTTCACCCTTTTGACATGACAGTAATCATGTCATAATTGTGTTTTATAATTCAAAAAAAAAAATTCAAATCAAATAACATTAAGAAAAACCCTTTTCCCTCTGTTAATATATGCAAAAGAATGGCTTGAACAGTAGAGCAGAATTAAATCACCAAGTGTTTAGGTAAAAATGTTTGAAATCCTCCATTTCCCAGTCTCCTACCCTTCCTTGTTTTCTACAGAAGCCAAAGAAACTTTTTAATTCTGCTCATTGGCATGTAAAAAATTGCTGAATTGAGTGACCATTCTGACATATAATAAACACCTATCCTTGCAAGTCCAACCTAAGTAACAGAATAACTTACCTCCCCATTTTCACACACACATCAACTTCCACAAAGTAATCACCTTTTTCTTGTCAACAATCAAAGATCAAATTGCCACAAAGTAATCATCTCGTTAACCCAGTTCCAATATTCAATGTATTGGAACTGCCATATTACATCACATGCATCAGTTAAAAACTCTGCCATATTACATCACATGCATCTTGAACAACAAAGTTGCCATTGTTATTTGTCAAGAAGCCATGCTGTATATTCTAGTTAAATTCTTGACCTTTTTGTTTCCACCAAGTGTAGAAAAATAGATCTATATCGATGAGATTCGTAAAACAGAAATTAGATTACTAAGGCTTATCAAACCAAGAGATTTGACGAAATTGAAAAAGAACAAAAATTGCCAATTATCGCTAGGAAGAACATGAAAAAGAATCATACCCAGAAATAAGCAGTGGGAGTTCTTGAAATTGTGCAATCTCACAGAGAGTTCACCTGGAACTAGCAATGGATATCGGGTATTCTTCTAAAAAACCCTAGATTCACCGTTGTTCTTGAGCAATCTTCTGCAAACCATCTTCCACCCCCGTTCTCGCCTTTTCGGGAGCCTTAATAATCAGCTCGTTTTTCTAGCAACTCGCCCAAATCTTGCCATCGGAGGATGACCAGCGGCGCTGCTTGTTCTTCATCAAGTTCCTGGCCCATGGCTGTGCGGTGTAAATCCGGCTAATTGTGGAGACGAGAGTTAGGTCAATGAAATTTGGGTTTTAGATTGAGGGTTCGACCAATAGAGATTTGGTTGATTTCGGGGAATCTAAGATTGGGGTTTCCCTATTTGGGATTTCAGAATGAAAGAGAGAGGAAGACTATGATTTCTGGGTAAAGAAGAGAGTTGGATGAAGAAGTGAGCGAGAGAACACTAAGAGTGAGATAGGGAGAGGAGCAATCTGAAAAGAGAGAGAGAGAGAGAGAGAGTAGAACGTGAGAGTTCAACGATGAGGAGGACATAGATTTCACGAGAGAGATGGAGAGCTGTGAGTGTTGGGCGTCCTGAGAGAAGAGATCGAGAGGTTATGAAAAATAGCCAAGCAACTTTGTTTAAATGTGCCCTCAATTGTCTAAGGCATTAAGCAATAGCTTTTTTTTTTTTTTTTTTTTTAAGTTACTCAGACAACGTATAGATACATTTACGTTGTCTGAATTGCTACATAGCTGAGGGAACAAAAGATGAAAATTTCCCGCTTGTGCAATTAAAATGCCAGTTTTGGCGCTCACGTTAGGCATTTCTGATTCACACAACAGAAATAGTTCATTATGTTGTAGGAAGTTGCAAGCATGACAAACCATTGAAGCCAAATTTGCTTGTTTTGAGGGGGAATGAATGTCATTTTGGAGACTTCTCCAAATTCTGCCACTTACTTGCACAACGGCACATTAAAAACCATTGTATGATGATTTGCAAGTATACTCCTACAACACAAATAACTAAACTGTTGTACAATTTGGAGCCAAATTTGAGTCCATCTAGGAGGGAAATCTGCCGCAAATTTTTTTTTTATTCACACAACAGATTATTCTTGTAACCGTTGTGCAATGACTTTCTAAACAAAAACTTCAGAATTTTAACCACCTTATACAACGTAAGTTTACTAAACATGTTGTGTGATTAACTTTTCTTCATCACACAACACTTTTTTTTTTCCGTTGTGCAAAATGTGTTGTGTGTTAACGTTTTTGGTGTAGTGTGTGTTGTCTTTGCAATAACCCTCATTGACGCTTTCAGGCCATGGTCTTCCAAAAAGCACATAAGTGTCATCCATGTCAATCACATGACAAGTAATCTCTTCTTTATAAAATTTTCTCATAGAGATAGGAACTTTACAAACCTCTGTTACTTGTGCATATTCATCCTCCCCAAATGGAATCTAGTATGGATCACTCAGCTTCACTATAGGTAATTGAAAAGAATCCACAACTTTGTTTGCAACAAAGTTCTCCCGTAGACCACTGTCAATTATTACTGAGCATACCTTGTTTTTGATGAAACATGTTGTTCGGAAGTCGTCGTAATCCGGTGTTGTGAATATCCAATATTCAATGTTTTTTTTTTTTTTTTGGGCTGGCTGAATCCAAGGGAGCGTGGTTGGGAGGTGGAGTTCACGTGCCAGTTCCGCCACCCAAGGAAGAAGTAAAGCGAACAATAGACAAGTGTAAGGGTGGCCCTCACTTGCACTAGACGCTACAAGATCCGTGATCGCTTGCTTGCCACGACGCTTTAGCTCGGACATGAAATGCTGAAGGTCGTCCCTGGACTTTAACCCTTGGTCATATCCGTCGAAAAATACGGTGAAAGTCAAGCCACTAGGAGTAATAATGCTATTGCCAATGTGGTAGTGGGCAGAGAGGGACGTGACAAACATTACATGTACACCAGTGATGCGAATGAAAAATGTTGAGGTGGCCTCGAGTGGGAAATGTTACCATAATGAAGCGGTATTGCATAATGGCGGTGTAGAATCGCTGTAAATATGTATGTAATTAGGATTTTATTTAATTAGAATATCCTGTAATTATGGAAAGATTGTTTCCTATTAGAGTTAGACTACTCCTTTGTATTTGTATATATATCCCCATTGTGGGATGAATAGAATTATCGAATTAACCCTGAATTGAAGTATTCTTTTCTACTTGGTATCAGAGCCTAGTTCAATCCTTTGAACTTGCGCTGCATCCTTTGAATCCTAAACCCTGAATCCCGAAGAATACCACAAACCGCTGCGTACCACCACCGTTGAAATCAAACCATCCTGAATTTCAAACCACCATCAACCTACCTTTTTTTTTCCAAAACATTCATATCCATCTTGAAACCCTTGAAAATCCAATCCTGTGAAAATCATGAATTTCTCAATGATGCAATCAGAGAAACAGGCTATGGGGCATTCGGTAACTACCGAATTTTCTGTTATGGCCCAACGCAAACAGGGTCCTCCTCCAGGCTTCTCAGGACCTTCTCCACACCGTCCTCTAGGTAAACCAAATCCATATGCAAACAAAAGGTGCATTATCTGTGGGGAATTAGGTCATAGAAAGGAGCGATGCTATGAAGTGATTGGTTACCCTGATTGGTGGGACTTCACCAAGAAACATCGAAAGAATCTGGGCAAGGCCGCTGTTGCTACTAAAGAGGAAGTTTACCTAGACAATGCCTCCGCTAATGTAGCGCAGTCAGGTATGAAGGGTAAGGTTACTTTTAATAGTACATGGATAATTGATACAGGTGCATCTGACCATATGACCAATGACCCAAGTCTTGTGAAAAACCTTAGACTTTCCCCTTAAGACGTTGTCTCTACTGCTGATGGTACTCCAACTCCGGTCACCAGAGAAGGTTCTATTGCTTTATCTGATACCTTAACCCTTGAATCTGTCTTAGTTGTTCCATCACTAGCTTATAATCTCCTGTCTGTTGGTCAAGTTATTTTAGCTCTTGCATGTATTGTGACCTTCTATCCGTCTTTCTGTGTGTTTCAGGACATTCTGACTCGACGGATTCTTGGTTATGGTGTTAGAAGGGGGAAATTATACTATCTGGATCTGACAGAGACCGGAAAGAAACAGAAGCATCTTTTGGGACAAGCTAATCAGATCAACGGGGTAGAGAATGCGAAGGAAGCTGTATGGTTATGGCATCGCCGTTTAGGTCATCTATCCTTTCGTTATCTTAAGAAGCTGCAACCTCAATTGTTTTCAGTTGTTAGTGATTTGGATTTCCACTGTGACATCTGTGAACTGGCCAAGAGTCACCTTATTTCATATTCACCAAGTCTTAATAAAAGTCCTGTTCCTTTTATGAAGATTCACTCCGATGTCTGGGGTCCTGCGAAAATTCCTTCTCTTTCTGGAGCTCGGTATTTTGTAACATTTATTGATGATTGCACTCGCATGACATGGGTGTCATTACTGAAGAATAAGAGTGATGTATTTGGAATGTTTACCGAATTTCACAAAATGGTGGCAACTCAGTATCAACAATCCATCAGAGTGTTTCAGTCTGACAATGGTGGAGAGTTTGTGAATGGCCCTATGATTGAGTTTTGCCGGTCACATGGAATTCGTCATCAAACCTCCAATTCTTATACTCCTCAACAGAATGGTTTAGCAGAACGGAAGAACAGGCAGTTGATGGAAGTTGTTCGTGCTTCCTTGTTTGGCATGAATGTACCTCGGTCCTATTGGGGCGAAGCAGTGAAATCAGCAGCATATTTTATCAACCGTACTCCTTCCCGGGTGATTGAGTTTCAGAATCCTCATCAGAAGCTTCATACACTTTTGACCATCCCTTCTATGCCTAATTTGGAGCCCCGGGTGTTTGGATGCACAACTTATGTTCATATTCCCAAGCCTCAACGTAGCAAGCTTGATCCCCATGCCCGTAAGTGTATATTTGTTGGTTATGCTGACTTCCAGAAGGGTTATCGATGTTATGATCCTCTTACTGGCACTATACATATATCTCTTGATGTCTCATTCCGTGAATCAGAGCCATATTACTCAGGAGGAACTTCTCAGTCTTCCCTTCAGGGGGAGAGAGATTATGAAGGGAATCCTTGTTCTATTATTGATTTTGATGTCTTTGAAGACTTGGAAGATTTGGAGGAACGATTTGAAGGTAGAAATTCTGAAACAGAAAATGCGACTGCCGAACGGAGTGTTGTGAATTCCGAAACAAGGAATGCGACTGCCGAACAGAGTGTTGTAAATTCCGAAACAAAAAATGCGACTGCCGAACGGAGTGCTGTGAATTCCGAAACAAGGAATGCGACTGCCGAACAGAGTGTTGTGAATTCCGAAACAGAGAATGCAACTGCTGAAACTGCTGAACAGAGCGTTGTGAATTCCGAGACAGAAGAGACGACTTCTCTGGATAATTTGAAACAAAATCAAGACGTATCTGAAGCTCACACACAAGATATTCCCCCTTCTGCCTCACCAACTGAAGATCCCAGTCAGAATGATCCACCTCAGGTACCCCTAAACTTTAATGAGTCTTCTGGGTTAGAACGTGTCGAACCTAGGAAATCACAAAGGGTTACCAAGGGAATTCCTAAGAAACAATATGAACCAGATATCAAAGCCAAAGCTAAATATCCTATAGCTAATTTTATGTCTAACCATAGGATTTGTGGGTCACATGCACTTGTTGTTGATCAATTATCTACTGTATCTATTCCTAGTAACGTGCAGGATGCATTGACGAATCCAAAATGGACCAAGGCGATGAATGAAGAATTGGAAGCTCTTCAGAAAAATGCAACATGGGAGCTAGTACCTATGCCGGTTGGAAAGAAGACTGTAGGATGTCGTTGGGTATTTACTGTGAAGCTTAATGCAGATGGAACTATTAATAGATACAAAGCGAGGTTGGTTGCCAAAGGATATACACAACGCTATGGGATTGATTATGAGGAGACTTTTGCACCTGTGGCAAAGATTAATACTGTCCGGATTCTAATCTCACTTGCAGCAAACAAAGATTGGCCCTTGCACCAGTTTGATGTGAAGAATGCGTTTCTTAATGGGAATTTGGAGGAAGAAGTGTACATGGATATGCCCCCAGGTGTTAAGAATTACCCAAGTGATGTTGGCAAGGTTTGTAAATTGAAGAAATCTTTGTATGGCCTAAAGCAGTTTCCAAGAGCTTGGTTTGGAAGATTTTGAAAGTCCATGAAAGCCTTTGGATATAGACAGAGCAATTCTGACCATACCTTGTTCATCAAGCGCAAGAATGGTAAGATTACAGCTCTTATTGTGTATGTTGATGACATGATTGTTACAGGAGATGATCCGAAGGAGATAAATGAATTGCAAAAGTATTTGTCAAAGGAGTTTGAAATGAAGGATCTGGGACAACTAAAGTATTTTTTGGGTATTGAAGTTGCAAGGTCTAAGAAGGGGATTTCACTTTCACAGAGGAAATATGTTCTTGATTTACTTGCTGAAACGAGGATACTGGACTGCCGACCCATCGAGACACCCATTGAGATGAATCACGGACTTGCTATCTATCCTGATCAAGTGCCAACTGATAAAGGGAGGTATCAACGTCTTGTAGGAAGGTTGATTTATCTTTCACATACTAGACCTGATATTGCTTATGCTGTGAGTGTTGTTAGTCAATTTATGCATTGTCCTAGTGAAGAGCATATGGATGCAGTCTTTCGTATTTTGAGGTACTTGAAGAGGGCGCCAGGTAAAGGGTTACTGTTTCAGAAAAAAGATGAATTGGAAGTTGTTGGGTACACAGATGCAGATAGGGCTGGTGATAAAACGGACAGACGTTCTACATCTGGGTACTTCACTTTTGTTGGAGGGAACCTTGTCACTTGGCGTAGCAAAAAGCAAAAAGTCGTTGCCAGATCAAGTGCAAAAGCTGAGTTCTGAGGTACAGGCCAGGGCCATTCACCTCCAAAATCCTGCAAGCCGTCAGACCAGCACATGCAAAGACACCAAAAATGTCACATTATGGTGGCATGACTGATCCTTCGTCCATATGGACACATTCAAAAAAGTCACTAACAACAAGGGATTTGATGACGCCACCCTCTACCACTTGTTTAGCGAAACATTTGATAGTGAGGCAATGAGCTGGTTCGTTGAATGCCCACTAGGATCCATCGACTCATTCCATGCACTGTCAAATGCTTTCCAGTCTCAGTTCATCCTGTTGGCCACCAGACATCCCAACACAACTCAACTGTTCAACGTCAAGCAGGGCGCAGAGGAAACATTGAAGGCATTTGTCACCAGGTGGTAGGTGGCAGCATCTCAGTGCCGCGATCTTGACAAAACAATGGCATTAGCAGCCTTCAAGAAAGGACTCCTCAAAGGACCATTTCTCTATCACCTCAATTACAATCATCCAAATGCTGCGTATGACCATGTCATGATCGAGGCAGTCATCCATGCATAGGAAGAATTCATCAAATATGGAGAAACCCCACCGTCACTGCCAACACCTGGAAAGTCCGCTCAGCCCGCTTCCAACCATCAGGAAACCACTAACAAAACCTCTGCTACGCCGCCAATGGATAAAAAGAGAAAGCGGCAGAAGGACCATCATTACAGCAAGGGTAACCACTCATCCCATGGGGATAACCGTAACAAACAGACGGAGTCCTCCTAGCGGTACGCAGTGTTTACAGTCCTCACAGCCTCGTATGAAGAGATATACAACCAGTGCAAAGACCAGATCCCACCGCCACCCCCAAGAAAGTACCCAAGAATGGGAAAACCAAGAAACACCAGCAAATGGTGTAAATACCACGAGGACAGCGGGCACAACACCAACAATTACAACGCTCTCAAAACAGCTATTGAGACTTTGTACCGTGATGGTAAGATGGAACAATTCAAGGGGTGCCAACCACCACCTGTGGTCGCCAACATCAAACCCATGCGCCACATCAACACCATCGAAGGCGATGCTCCGATCACCAACATGTCTCATACAGCAAGAAAGCGTTATGCACGCCCTAACCATTCCAAAGAAGTTTGCAACATCCGCTATGAGAGATCCGCTAAAATCCCATAGTCTGGTTGGGAACCCATTACCTTCTCAGAGGAGGAGGAGCGCGGAGTATATCTACCCACGACTATCCATTCTTGATCGACGCCATGCTCGATAAATGGTCAGTGGGAAGGGTCATTGTTGACAGCGGATCTGCTGTTAACATCATATTCAATGGCTGCTACAACCAACTCCAGCAACATAGGAATTTACTCTAAGATCATGAGCCACTGCTCAGTTTCTCTAGTGACGGCACCCAACCGCTAGGTTCTGACTACATGCGTCTAGTCATCGGCTCTAGTCCATGTACAGCAGAAATACATATGGAATTCATCGTTGTCAATTGCTTCAGTTCAAATAATGCCATCATTGGTCGACTGGCACTCAACAAACTCAAGTGCATCATAACCGGATACATGCTTCTCATGAAGTTCCCTACACCTAACGGGACAGGCTCTGTCAAAGGAAGTCAACAGTTGGCATGAGAATGTTACTTAACAGCGGTGACCCGGTCGACACGCCGCCATGAGATCCTAACGGTACGAAACCGTGTACCAGCGGCCAATATTTTTGAGGATCCTCAGGATGACGAAGAGAAATATGTGAAAAAGGAGCCTATCAACCCAGAAACATCCTTGAGGGTTATCAGCATCTATGACGAGCACCCTGAGCGGACAATCCGCATCAGCGCTCAGCTACCCCCAGAAATAGCGGCTGAACTCACTCAGTTTCTACATGACAACGCCGCCGTATTTGCATGGTCCTACGCTTATATGTCGGGCATCTCCCCTGAGATCATCACACACAAGTTGAGTATTAAACCATCCTTCTATCCTATCAAGCAGCGGCGAAGGGCCTTCGATGAAGAGAGATATCGTGCAATAGGGGAAGAGGTTGCCAAGCTTTAGGGCATTGGGTTCATTCGCCACGTCAATTATCCCCAGTGGATTTCCAACCTGGTCATGGTCAAGAAACCTAGCGGAAAGTGGCGGATGTGTGTCAACTTCAAAGGCCTTAACAAGGCATGTCCAAAGGATAACTTTCCGCTACCCCGCATCTATCAACTGGTCGATGCAACTGCTGGACACGAGCTGCTCAGCATGATGGACGCCTTCTCCGGCTATAATCAGATCAAGATGCACCCCGTCGACCAGGAATACACCACCTTCACCACCGACAAGGGCCTGTACTGTTACAAAGTCATGCCTTTCGGCTTGAAGAACGCCGGTGCAGCTTATCAGCGGTTGATGAATGCCATGTTCGCTGAGCATCTCGGTAAGATAATAGAGGTATACGTGGATGACATGTTAGTCAAAAGCATCAAAGCCAGCGGACACGTGGAAAACCTCATAATCATATTCGCCATTCTCTTGGCTTATGGTATGCGCCTCAACCCAGGAAATGTTTCTTTGGCCTCACCGCTAGCAAATTTCTGGGCTACATCGTCAGTGAACGGGGCATAGAGGCCAATCCTGACAAGGTGTAAGCCATCCTTAACATGAAGGCTCTGGAATGGAAGGTGCATGTTCAGAGCCTCCAAGGCAAACTAACTGCCCTCTCTCTGTTCATCTCCAGACTCACTGGCAGGTGCCTCCCATTTTTCAAAGTTCTGAAGAGGACCCACAAGAAAGAAGTTGACTGGACACCAAATTTTGAAGCGGCATTCCAGAGCTTGAAGGAATATTGTACATCTGCCTGGTGGTATCACCATCAGCGGGAAGTTACGACATTATACGATGAGAGGGCCAGGAGAAGCTCTGAGTATTCTACGCTAGCAGAGGCATGAACGGGGCAGAGACAAGATATACCCCTTGGAAAGGCTCGCTCTCACACTCACTGTCGCTGCTAGTAGCCTCCGCCAATACTTCCAGGCCCACATAATTCATGTCTTAACAAACCAGCCTGTGAAACAAGTAATGCAAAACCCTGAACACTCTGGGTGCCTCAGCAAGTGGTCCATTGGGCTCAGCGAGTTTGATATTGACTACAAGCCAAGGACTGCCATGAAAGGCTAGGCGGTGGCAGATTTCATCGTTGACCTCACCAAGCGTCAGGATGAACCCAACCTAAGGGCAGAAGAGGCCAACACAGAAATGGTAACCGTTGGGGAACCAACCCCCAGTAGCAGTCAGACCGGAACCTCCACTTGGACTGCTCCGCTTGTGCCAAAGCCAGCTGCGCCGGAGTCATCTTGACAGGACCAGGGGGACTAAATGTAGAATACTTGTTAAAGTTTAATTTCAAAGCCTCAAATAACATGGTGGAATATGAAGCGCTCATTGCCGGCTTACTCCTCGCCATCGACTCGGGGGCTGACAGTGTCAAAATATTCAGCGACTCTCAGCTAGTCGTTAACTAGGTCAACGACAGCTTCTAGGCCGAGGACCAGCAGTTAGCGACATACTTGGGGTACGTCAAGATACTCCTAAAAAATTCAAATTTCACACCATCACACAGATCCCTAGGGAAATGAACATCAAGCTGATTCATTGGCAAGACTAGCAACGGCCCAACCACACCAAAGTCCAGCGGACACAAAGGTGGAGTGCCTTGACAAGCCAAGCATCACCAAAACCCTAGCAGAGATTTTCAACATTGAGGTCAATCCCAGTTGGATGGATGAAATCATCGAATACAAGCGCAATGGGACACTGCTAGGGAATAAGGTCGAGGCACGGCAGCTCAAGCGGAGACCAACCTGCTATAATATCCAGAATGGCAAGTTTACCGCCAAGCATTCACCCACCCCAACCTTCGGTGTCTGACCCAGGAGGAAGGAAAGGTCGTGCTAGCAATGATACACGCTGGAGAATACGGTAACCATTCCGGCGCCAAGTCTCTGGCCAATCGCACAATGTGACAGGGCTACTTTTAGCTCACGCTCGGCTACGACGCCAGAAAAGTGTCAAGGTCTTGCCACAAATGCCAACAATATGCTGACCTCCCCCATGCCCCGGCTGAACCCCCTTCAATCATTATAGGTCCATGGATCCACTCCATGTGGGTCCTGGATTTGCTTGGCAAATTCCCAACTACCAAGGGCCAGTTCAAGTACATCATTGTCGCCATCGACTACAACAGCAAGTGGATAGAGGCGGAACCGTTGACGGCAATAACTACCGCCAAGGTAACTCACTTCCTCTGGAAGAACATATATTTTCGCTACGGCGTCCCCCACACAATCATCACAAACAACGGCACACAGTTCAACAACAAGAAACTCATATATTTCACCGCTAACCTGGGCACCAAGATGAGTTTGGCATATGTCGCTCACCCCCAAATCAACGACCAAGTCCAAGGGGCAAACAAGATAATCAAGAAGCTGCTAAAAAAGAAGCTCGATGAAGCTAAGGGTTTATGGGCGGGGAAGCTCCCAGAAGTTCTGTGGGCCAACTTCCGCCACCGGTTAAACACCATTCTGCATGATGTTCAGAACTGTGGCCGTCCTACCCATTGAAGTCACCCAACCTACCGCTAGGGTCCAGGGCTAGGCTCCGAGACCTATGGCAAAGGCATCAACCTCGACAAAAACCTCCTCGAGGAGAAACGCCACAAGGCCCATTTGCACAACTTGCAAAACAAGTAACGGGTATCACGTTTCTACAACGCCAGAGTCAAAGCCTGGAACCTCCAACTAGGGGACTGGGTAATGAAGGAAGTCATTCCACCGCCAACAACACTCCGTCCAACTTGGGAAGGACCATACAAAATAGTGGAAGTCGTTAGCCCCGGCACCTTCTACTTAATGGACAAGGATGGCGTCACAGCCACCCACCATTGGAATACCGAACACCTTCGGTACTATTACAAATAATCATGCCGCTACCCAAGAGCATCTTGACTTAGCTAAATTTTTGTTCAATATTTAGCTAAGGGAAGCTACCCAACAGGTACAACCCCGCTTTTGTAAACGCTGATCTGTCAGCTATCAATGAAACGAGGAATTATTCAAACCATTGTCACCAAGTCTAGCACAAAAGCCAACTAGCAACGCCAGCAATGATCAGCAGACAACGTCCTCTAGGGGTGGGCGCGGGTCGGGTCGGATCAGTGTTGGGCCCAAACCGTTTCCGAACCGCCCATTTCGATTGGGCCAAAATTCAAACCGCAGCCCGATTATTTATGAGATGTACAGATATTTTCGGTGGGCCAAAATTGTGGTTCGGCCCAGTTCGGTTACGTTTTTTTTAATGGGCTTAAATTATTTTATTTTTTTTTAACAAAATTCTTTGAGTCAATTGTCCAATATCCAGGCTCAACTTCAATTTTCTGTTTTACACTTCAACAATAGATTAACTTAACACCAATTCTTCGGTAATTGTTTGTTTAGTAAGAACAAATTAACTTATTTCACAGATCAAAGGAACCAAAGGATCATAGTTCATTAAAACAAATATAACAACATAAATATATCAAAGGTTGGAGGACGACTTTCAATTCCCAGCTTCTAATCTCTTGGCTCCTGCAGATGAGTATGAAAACCACTGATCCTGGTACAAGCATACAAAAGTATTAGAGCAGAAAACTTCACCACTGATCTCAATAGCCTAACAATCAAACTCTTAGTCGAACAACACTCATAAATATTCGTTTGTGCAGATCGTCTTTTCTTTGCAAATGAATATAATCAATCCTTGAATCCAAATCCTTACAAAGCAAACCCAAAATCATCCAATTAAAACCCAGATCTGTAGCCTAGTACATATTCAAAATAGAAGCTTACCAATAGATTTTGATGAAAATCGGACTCGCTTAATGATGACCTATAGATCATGAACATAAATAGTCACTAAATTTTTTGTTGTGGAAGATTTTTGTGAGAGAGAATTGAGAGAAAAGGAATGAGAGGGTGAGAGAGAATGAGGAGGCTGCTGCTGCTGCTGCGAGAGAGAGAGAGAGAGAGAGAGAGAGAGAGAGAGAGAGAGAGAGAGAGAGAGAGAGAGAGAGAGAGAGAGAGAGTGGCTGTCAGCTAGGGTTATTAGGTTTATATTAGGTGATCAAGATTGTGTGTAGAAAGGTCCATAGTAAACCAAACCTCCCCCACTAGTAAAGTGACAACACGTTAATAAAAAAAGGTAATTGTGTTATAATTCGGTGTCAGTTCGGTCGGTGTGAAGTGTGAAACCGGTCCCGATCCGGAAAGATTCGGTGCGGTTCGGTGAATGTCATTTTAAGTGTATGTTGCAAGCGGTTCGGTCGCCGACTCGTTTTTCCGGCCCTGTTCGGCTGGTTTTTTAGTCCCGGGTCGGTTTTTACCCACCCCTAACGTCCGCTACATCATGCACTTGGACCAATTTTAATTCCTTTAATGTTTCATTGATTAACAAAAGCACATTAAAAACTCTATTGGTATGTTAACATTCAAATAACGCAGTCATGCTATCAAGCAACAATCACACTTGGCAAAAATTTCAAAAACAAATAGCCATACTTCATAAATATTTGGGGTCGGGACTCCCCGCCCAAGAAAAGTCTTACAAAATTTGTTCAAACAAAAAGAAAAGCCTCAGCGGCATTACAAAAAAGAGCTACGGGGCTGTTCATGGATTGTTGGGAGCAGCAGCAACATTCTCCTAGCCCGCTGGCGGCTGTGGATTAACCAGGCGACTTGTCTGATCCGAACCACGGGCGGTGGGACTTGGCGTCACCATAGTGCCATCCTCCCGAGTGTGGGCCGCCATAAACTCTGCGCGGGACACTTTGGATTGGGTAGTAGGTGGAGTCCCCTGAGATGCATCTGCTCGACCGTGATCACTTTTGCCACTGCCAAAACATGCATCTCCAGTCTGAGAAGCAGCATACCCGCCTGCTGACACATGCGGCTGCCTCGATGCGCTGGCGGACTGGGACGCTTTGACCCAGTCAATGGCACCCTTCTGGTTCAGCAGGTCCAGGTTGGCAGCGGCACCAGCCTTCACCTCCTCGGTCAGCTCTTGCTTCTATGCTGAGGATTGCTTAAATGATTCCACGGCGGCGGCCTCTGCGCGGCTCCTCTCACTCCCCAGCCGGGCAACTTCATCCTCGAATTTCTTTAGCTCCGTGGACTTGGCGACAGAATCCCGCTGAAGGATTTTAACCTTCTTAACCTTCGCCGCCAGCTGGTCCTTCAGCAAGGCAATATCTTGCTCTAGCTGGGATATGCGGTCGTTCCGCTCAATGTCCCGCTCAACGACAACAATTAGCTTGCCACGGGCATCCAAAGCATCGCACTTCACCTTGGTCAGCTGCCACTCAGTCTCTGCTAGCTTATCTTAGGCCTCCTACAACTTCCTCTGGAGACCTTTGATCTCCACCCTCAGTTGCCGCTCAATCTGAGGTTGGCTCGACGTCACCAGGAACTGCTCGTGCAGCGTAACAAAAAGATGTCCAAATGCCGAGCTGAACGGCAACTGCTGAACTGCCATCGAGCGAACGGTCCCATCTAGTCCGCCGAACCAGAGCCGCTCGCAGAGATGGAACAAGAACTCCCTCTCGGGATCGGTCAGAAACTCCGCATAGGCAGAGAACGAGTCCAAACTGCCTTGCGGCACCTCACCAGCAATAGCCATAGTCACTGGCTGCGAGGCCTGCTTAGCCTTCTTTTGTTGGTTCGCCCCGATGGTCTCCGCGTCGGCCGCCTCATCTCCCTCATCGGCGTCATTCTACCACCACTTCCTTTCCAGAACCGCTCGTGTAGCACCAGCGGTGACAGGCCTCGACTTTACATGCAGCTCCAACCCTACAATAAACATTGGTTCTTTCGTGGGCACCACCCTCTCCTTTTGGGGCCCGCGCCGAATGGCAGACGCCTTCTCCTTCGGCTGCACAAGAGCGAAAGGGGCCTTGCTCCCTTTAGGGGCCTCTTGCTCGTCCCCACCATTGATCGACGCCATGGTCTGGCCAACGAGAGTGAGATGTGAGTGGTAAGGCATGGGCATCACTGTCAGAGTCTCCGACTGGCTCACCGACAGTGTTGGAGGATCGACAACGGATTGCTGGGCTGCTAGCCCGGCGGCATACATGCTCTACAGGAAGTTGTTAATCTCCGCACGATCCATGGCCTACTCAAATGCCTCGTGACTGGCTTTGTTACCCGGCGGTGTATCTAAGCAAGCATAACTCTAGTCAGCATAGGACAAGTTAGCAAACACAAGTTGGCAAGAGATACTTACCAACGACGCGTGTTAGCTTAAGGTCGACCAACAGCTCTCACTCGATGAGCAAGCGCAGATTGAGCAGGTTGCGGTTCCGCCAACAACCCTTTATCCTCACCACGCGCACTGGTCCTCGCGCGTCAAATTAAAATGCAGGCCCACTGTGAAGAGATAGACAATGATCAGAAAAAATCACGAGAGCATAAAAAAAAATATCTGCTAGATTTTGTCAACGGAGATTGGCAACAACCTCAGATTGGTTGGAACTCTAACTTAATCCTAAATGTCAGCACCCCGTCGTTCACCCCCCCCCCCCCCCCCCCCCCCCCCCCCCCCGCGGTCGTATTCCCACCCCAACGTCGTAACACAGAAGGTCGCTCGCCAAGGAGACAACGAATCCTTCAAATTCTCTATCAACTTAAATGCCCCCTGGCAGCGAATGAGATTTACCTGTCCGCTACAGCCCTGACCCTTAACGTATACCAATTCATAAAAGTGTAGCACCTCAGCCATGGTTGGACCTCACAACCGGACAAGCGCCATAACGAGTTGAGCGCCATCAGTAACTGCCACATATTAGGGAAAATTTGCCCAAAAGAGAGGTCAAATTCGCACACCAGGATCTGAAGATTAGGCAGTAGCAGAAAAGTGATCCCTTGGCAGAAGATGGCCGCGTGTATGGTAGCGTACCCCGCTGGCAGAATGGAAGCCTTTTCTTCAGCAGTTGGAGGGCGCAACTTCACCACGCCAGGAATGCAAAACACCCGTTTGATACGGTTAACGACGACCGCTGACATCGGCCCTCCCACCTCATCAACGGCAGTACCACCGCGGAGGACCCACGCCGACTCTATCTCTTCCCCGCCCGCAGAACCACTAGCGGCGCTATTGCTTGCTAGCCTTTCCTCACGCCTATTACGAACGGCAACATCCTCCCTTACCCTAGAACTCTCTGGACGTCTAACACGGCCCATCACTACCTCTCAGGGTATGATTTGCAGGGGTTTGATGTCTAGTGGTTCTGGCGGTGAGGTTCCTGTAAGGGCAGACAGACGCAACAAATCAATAATATCCTATCTGAACCGCTGAGTGACACATCAGACCCAGAATCCTCACCGCTCGAGATATCTATGACGTTAGCCATCACAAACCCTAGAACCCAAGTCAGTCAGTTCCAACAAGATCTACACTAACCCTATGTCAAATTTTAGCTAAGAACATCAAGAACACCCATAACCAGAAGACCTAGGAAGTGCCAAAACAAGAACACATAACATATGCATCAAAAATCCAGATTCGACCATCTAGAAAATCCATAAACCTCAACTCTTTGTCAAACACCAAAACCCATCCCCAAAAATCATTCTAGACCTTCATAACACACCGGGGAATGGCAGAAATCACTTCAAATAGCAAACGCAAGAAAAAAAAACTGACAGAAGCAATAAAATAGGGGCGAGACTCAAATTACCAACCTGAAATAGCAGAACCTTCAATGAGCTTAGAGGTGATTATCTGCCCGGCGACAACTCTCTTTCCGCAAAGAACAACACTCGATTTGCAGGGCACAATCCTCAGCTCTCAAAAGGCAAGGCTTGAAGACGACGAGTTGAGTTTGAAGTGAAGAATATGTCAAAACCACTGTGGTTTCCCTATCTTTTTTGTCAACATCAAACCAATCTAGGCTGTTTGCTGAAAAACGGCATCGCACGACAGCAGTAACGTGCCCCACGATCGCACTTACTATCTGGATTAACCAAGGCATCGCCTTGATTACAAAATCTATAATTACTCACATTAATGGCGAGGAGGCGGGCGTGCTGCAGGGACGTAATCCCACATGCTAACCCAATACATGACAACCACGTGTCGGATGCCATCAAACGAAGCGTCTATCTGAAGTAACCGTCAAAAGGGGCAAGTATACCAATCACCGACGCTCCGCTAAGCACAAATCCGCTAGCGGGACTTCTCCCTTTTCGTCTTGCAAGTGAGACAGTCTCCGCTAGGCATAACTCCGCTAGCTAGACTTCTCCTTTTTCGTCTTGCAAGTGAGACAGTCGCCACTAAGCGCAACTTCGCTAGCGGGACTTCTCCTTTTTCCTCTGGCAAGTGAGACGGTCTCCGCTAAGCGCAACTCCTCTAGAGGGACTTCTCCTTTTTCGTCTTGCAAGTGAGATAGTCTCCGCTAAGCGCAACTCCGCTAGCAGGACTTCTCCCTTTTCATCTTGAAAGCAACAAAGTCTCCGCTGAGCGCAACATCGCTCACTGAGCTACAACCAGTCAGGTCCTCGCGACACTACCTGCCGATCACTATCCACGGAGGGACTTCCGCCAACGGCGATTCCCGAGGCAACGCCTCATTCTGACAACGACCGCCACGTAGCGCTACAGTCAAGCTACGTCCCTCCGGGACACGGGGACACATTAACAGTCTACGACGGCCCTAATCAGGCACTTTGACCCCCACCACTCGAGTATCAAAGATTGGGCTCGCTACCCAACACCTTGCTCAGCGTAGCTCCCCTAACAGACAATACATCGACCAAACGGAGGTTTATCTTAGCCGAGGAGTGGGGGACTCCCTGGGAGGGCTTAGCAGGGGCCCACCTGAAAGGGTATAAAGCATTTGCTCAGTAGGCTCATGGTTGACAACGCACTAACGCTAATTATGCTTTTGCAAGTCTAGCGAAAGTAACGCTTCAAACCCTTAGGCAACTCCCCAACCAAGATTGCCCTCCTTGACTGGGGACTTGGGGGACTTGTACTTACATGAGCATTTGCCAAGCATAATTAGCTATAATGAGCCACGCTCATGCTACCACCAACGGTACTAACTCCCACAAGCGGAGTGCCTATGGAAACACAGCCAAGTAGACTACCGCCTGAGCATCAGCTCACCCCCAGATCACTGCCAACACGCCGCAACACGCCGCGTCAAGATAGCATTAGAAGCTCCAAAAGCTGGGAACTTAAGCATATCGGTCCCACATCGAAAACATGGAAGAGGTCAGCCTCTTCCCCACCTATAAAAGGTTATCTCCTCTCTCCTCATTAATTACGCATTTACTACTTACCTACTGTTATTTTGTCAACACAAATACATTGACTAACTTAGTCATCGGAGAAGAGAAGACCGCCCAACGAGGTCTTCCTCTGATGCCCTTTGTATTTCTTGACAGGTAGCGGAAGCTCTGAGAATATCATAAGTAGCAGTTCGCCCATCGGACCAGCGTTAACCGAGACTTGGCCACTGCTCAATCTTAAACATTAACAGTGGCGATAGTATATCAAGAGTTTAAATAATGGATTGGGAGGAAAACAAATGAAGTTTGAGATGACGATTTGGACATGGTTGAGACAAAAAAGATGAGAAAGGACGTGGTCGGTGTCCGACAAGCATATTTAAACCAAAACATATATGCATACATGATTTCTCCAGCTAGTTTGGTTTTGTTTTTAAGATGAAAAACAAATCAGTTAAAACAAAATTTAGGAAGACCAAGCTTGTCGTGATGACAAAGAGCTCATTTGGTCGTTCGTATAGAGCATTGGAGTAGATTCAGATCATTCAATTGTATCAGAACTTGTAAATACTGTGAAAGATATGAATAAAGAGACAAAGTTCTGGTTAGCCTGTTGAAGAATTGCATAAATGAACCACAATCCTTCTTGAACAAATTATTTCTAAATATTAGCATTACAATTTCCGGATACAAAGGTATCGTGACAAGAATCAAACCACAGTTTGCAAGGCTGCAGAGAGTCAAATCTATATATATCCTTTGTGATATCTACCTCAATTGCTCTTGAAAAGGTTAAATAGGATGATGAACCAGCTTAAGGTTAAACAAGACGATCAACCAAGTTACAAATGAAGTATAAATCTACACATAATGTGATGTAGGACGAGATTTTACCCAATTTCAACAAAGAATCTTGAAAAGAAAGAAATGTCTTCACATTAAGAAGAATGATTTGAATATTGGAAATTTGTATTCAAATAGATTTCTTAATGATGGAATTAATCATAAATTACTTTTTTGGATATATCGGAATTCTCGAACAAAATCTTAGTTGGGATTCTAAATACATATTTGCGTAATATTCTTTAGTATCTAGTATTCTATTTCTGTTTTTTATTTAATGAGATTTAATAAGGTTTCCTACTTTTAGTCTATAATAAATTGTTCTTTTTGTTTTCTGGTTGTATTAGGTTTATGCTACGTGCCTATATAAGTTACATCTTAGATTGTAATTTTCATTCAAGTTATCAATAAAATAAAAAAATCAAATATTAGAGAGGTTCCTCTATGTTTCTTACCGTTGTGCCGGTAATTGCTAGTGGATTCTAGTTCATCTCATATGGCTTTCGAAAATTGACGGAGGCTCTTGCTATTGTGTTCATGCTTCCCACATCATTTGGTATCAGAGCGGGTATCGCCTGCTCCTTATCAGACGAGCAGACGACGATCCAAGGGAGAAATTCATTACCGCCAACCTCAACGACGGTAGTAGTTGAGTATCTATCAAAGAAAGTTTCATTGAAGAAAGACATGCCGAGGGATTTTCCCTAGGACAACCTCATCAACAGCAATACTACTGCTGATGGCGACCCTTCTTATGCAGTAGAATTACCGCTAGCGCTGAAGAGCTGCGACCTTCCTTCCTTCATTGTTGCTACGAATCCGTACAACGGAACTGTCCAATTTTTCGAAGAACAGTTCGAGAAGCTCAGACAAGAAAGCAGGCCAATCATACTAGTGAACACGTTTGATGCACTAGAACCTGAGGCGTTCAAAGCATTAGACAAGTATAACTTGATCGGAATCGGACCTTTAATGCCATCAGCTTTCTTAGACGGCAAGGACCCGTCCAATAAATCATTCGGAAGCGATCTTTTCCAGAGGTCGAAGGACTTAACGTACCTGGAATGGCTGAACTCAAAGCCAGAAATGTCTGTCGTCTACGTCTCGTTTGCGAGCATTTCCGTGCTGTCCAAGATTCAAATGGAGGAAATTGCAAAAGGGTTGTTGGATTCCGGACGTCCGTTTCTTTGGGTGATTACAGAAAACCAAAAGAGTGGACAAGGTAAGGAAGAGAAAGAAGACGAGGAGCTGAGTTGCATAGAGGAACTAGAAGATCGAGCTTGGGATGATAGTCCCGTGGTGTAGTCAAGTGGAGGTTCCTTCGAATCCTTCATTGGGTTGTTTTGTAACACATTGTGGGGGGAATTCAAGCTTGGAGAGTTTGGTTTGTGGGGTACCAGTGGTTGCATTTCCCCAGTGGACAGACCAAGGCACAAATGCCAAGTTGATAGAGGAAATGTGGAAAACAGGGGTAAGGGTAGCACCGAATGCGGAGGGTGTTGTTGTGGGTGAGGAGCTCAAGAGGTGTCTGGATTTGGTCATGGGAAGTGAAGAGTTGAGAAGCAATTAGCAATGCTAAGAAATGGAAGGAGTTGGCAAGGGAGGCTGTGAGTGAAGGTGGATCTTCTGATAACAATCTCAAGGCATTTTTGGATGACATTGGACGTAACTGTTTGCTAGCCTAAAGCGATTAATGCCTGTCTACTGCGAAAATAATCGATTGCATATAAAATTGAATATATTTATATTGACATTTGGTCATATATATTCATGGAAAATTAATTATTAGTTTATGTTTATTTCTGAGTGACTTTTCTTATTGGATATATAGATTGCATGACGATGTTTTACGGATTGTAATCTCATGCGATTCTCGTTCACTATAGTGTTATATATGTGCAGTTTTTGTGACTATTTTGTTAACAAAAGTGTGTCAATATTTTATTTTTATATAAATTTATTTTTGGATGACAAAAATTTAAATACTACACAGACACACTTTAACAACTTGTCTTGAATTACAACATTTTAGCAACAATTCAGTTCATGCATGACGTATATATGAGCCTAACCACCAATGAATTTGAAAAAAAAATAATAAAAAAAAAATATGTATATATATATATATATATGTATATATTTGATATATATTTGACACACACACACACACACATATATATATATATATATGTATATATTTGATATATATTTGACACACACACACACACACACGCATATATATATATATATATATGTATATATTTGATATATATTTGACACACACACACACACACACACACATATATATATATATAAAGGTAAGGCCTTACATATATATATATATATGTATATATTTGATATATATTTGACACACACACACACACATATATATATATGAGGGTCCTTCCACTAAGGGGAACCCTTTTTCGACCATTTTAAGAGATATCTCTTGGCACCTATTTTTTAATCGCATTTCTGCATCTTGACCGTTCGGTTTTTAAGTTCTAATGTATAGATTACTTCTACAAATTTTCAGCCAAATCGATGATTGCTATGGTATTAAACTAGATTAAATGGACGAACCAAATCTCAACCTGAACCTTTTATGCTTATAGTTGTAAATCGCAATTATGAATACCTTAATGATTATCAATTTGGCTAAAAATTTGCAGAGCTGATCTACTCATATAGACCGAAAAGCTGAACAGTTGAGATGTGGAAATATGACCGAAAAGTGGGCATAATAAACGATCCCTTAAAATGGCCAAAAAAATGGATCTCTCACTAGAAGGACCCTGCTATGTGTGTGTGCGTGTGCGCATGTGTTCCTTTTTAATTTCTAAAGGAATTCTCTAATTGTCTTGAAATTTGAACTTATCTGATATGGAAATATAATATAACCATTCGCTAATTGGCTTAAATTTATTTAAAATTATTAAAATTTTCATTGTTTTACCTTACTGGTATCTATGAAACCGGATTTTACATAAGATTAATTGTGGATTTTGAAATTTCCATATATTTAGTGCATGTAACAAAATTTTCATTAAAACCAAAATTACAAACAATCACAGAGCTATGTGAGGACATCCTGGGTTCTATGCTCCCGTTTAGATTTGATTTTAGCTTCATATAATTGTGAGAGTTCTTATTACGGAAAAGCGGTTAAGGGTTTTGATGGACCAAAATAGAATGATGAAGATATATTGTTTATGATATTATAAGTGTTATAAAGTAGGAAGAAGATGAAGAGAGAATAGTTGGGAGGAAGTAGAAGTGTTATCATTTAGTCTCATTAGCCTCCTTTATATAGAGGTAGGGTTTACATCAAAGTACATAACTAATGAGTATTTACATGGACATCCTCATAGATAATAATATTTACAACACTCCCCCTTGAATGTCCACCAATGAATGATGATATTGGACGCGCTTATTGTTGCCTCGTTAAAAACCTTGCCAAGTAACAAAAACCCAGTGGGACAAAAATAACCCTGGTCGAAGGACAAAAAGAGCACAACGCACATATGTCCTAGGTAGCATGCTTCTGGATGCTCCCCTGATGAGAATCTCCCCCTGATTGTTGCAAGCCTCATTTATGTATGCGATACGCTACATGTACCATGTATGTGTCTATCACTGAAGTGAGACCATGTGTGCTTTGCATATAGGGGCTCATCACAAATTTTCATACCTGCAAAGTTAAAGCAATACTAACAATGCTAGCCAATATAAAGAAACGGATACATTTATCTTTGTATAGTTTAAAACATAGGAAAAATCACCATGGCATACCTAGCCATAAATATCAATATCTTTATGTATTGATATTTCTCATATAAGCTCTTCAAGAGATTTATGTAATTCATAACTTTGCGAAAGTTAGAATATATTGCAACACTATAATCATAATTCGAATTCGATAGTAGTCTCGTCATAGTACTCATTAAGGCAATTTAGATCTCGTTGCCTAGAACGAAATAAGTACATATGAGCTAGCTTTAGACTCTTTGATTCCATGAGTGAGCTTTAGGCTCTTTCAACCTTTTATGGATTTGCATTTGAACCATTCATGTATTTGAATCCCTTGAGGATTGATAAGCAATACGCTTATAATGACACTTTACTTTTGAGATTTTGCTTTTAGATCTTCATAATATATGATGACAACGTGCCATAAATCTCTCGTCAATATAACAGCTATATGTAACACTGTACTTATTGAAAATTGTCATTCCTATAAGGGAAGATATTCATAATCTCATGTCTCGATAAATAGACATTGTGTCATAGTGATTTATCTTCACTTTTGATAAATACCCTTTTGTACCATGTAGGGTTAAAGGTCCAAGTATTTTAGCACGTTTCAATTATTCAATTTCATTGGAATTGCCTCTTTCCAATTTGGCCAATAATATACTTTGTCGACATTCATAGTGAAACGTGGTATAGCATCCATACAGCCCTTAAAGATTTTTGGTAGCTACCAAATGTAAATTATCATCGATGATCAACAATCATAGATCCCACACATTCTTATATGCATGCATTAGCTATAATAAGCTTATTAATATTGGGTACCCATGCCACTTCTAGAGCATACATTGTCGCTTCTAGGACAATCATCTCTCATAGATGAAATATATAGCGAATGTGGATATTTTTACTTTTAATCTCATATAGAGCATTATAGGGCTTGTATAATCTTCCATGTTTTGGGAGTTTAAAACTTTAGACCTGGTGGATACAATCCACACAAATTCACGCCGTTATTCAAATAACAGTAGTATTTCCTCCCCCTAACGGCGGGAAGACTGTCTTATTATGACCATGCTCAAAAGATGCATTCAAAAATCTATCACTTTCATTGGAGTGAAGATGTTCATTGGCTAGTGGCGAACCCAAACCAAGTTTTAGGTAAAAAAATGTTTTGTCCATTAGCATCAACCATATTGATTTATTATTGTATCACTAAGACATCATTTCCTAATGGCGTACCTACACCCTCTGTATGTGTAGCCATATTACGAGTTGTGATATTGTTTAATGACATTCTCTTCAGGAGAACCATGTCAATTGGATACATTTGCATCCCACAAATCAAATGGAGTCTACATTGTTTGTATTAATACGGTTGGTCTCAAGGACTTTAACCCAAGCAGATGCCTTTCCATTTAGCATATAATTTTGTCACTTTCTTTTATCAATTCACTAGTTTTGATTTTTCTCGAAGTCAAAATGAGACGGTGGATAAATATCTCACACCAATTCATATCGTTCTTCAGGAACAATCTTTCTCCCCCTCATTGTAGGAGGATTGTTTCATTAAAGTGACAACTCGCAAATATGCGGTATATAAGGTTAGCAGTCATCAAAACTTGTAAGTGATTCCATGCAACATGATAGACAAAATATGATGTAACCAGTCATGCCCAAATAGTGTATTTGGTTCAAGGAACTTCAGGTTCATGACATCATATGCCTTACTATACTGCAGAAAATTTGATACAGTATATATCTGATGGCATAAAGTCTTCTCTAACTATGTAGGAGGTAATTAATGCAACAATATTTCAAATTTGGTAACATGATTGTAACTTGGAGCCATAGATCAAGATCTACAACTCTTGATATGGGTGTTACCATAGCTTCAGTATATATTAATTGTCGAATACTGATAATTGGAATGGACCAACTTCATTTTGAACTACTAGCCGAAATGATATACTCGAAATTTCCAAGTTGAAAACTATAATCCATAATAATAGAGTGACTTTATCATGTGGAGAACCTCAAGTTCTATGTCACATATAAATGTGTAGTCATAAAGAGGAGGGATTTCAGGCCCTCATATAATTGAAGATCCAAGAAACTTGAGATTTCAATTTTTTTTCATTTATAACGACCTCTTAAGGAACATTAGGTTCCTAGATAATCGGATTTAGAAACATTTAGTTTCAATGAAAACTCTAGAGGTTACAATAAATATGTGGAATAACACAATAGTGTTTTCAACTTTGCTTATTGTAAGCAAAAGACATCAAGGATGTGTGATGATCTCAATGTTCTTATTAGTCAATGAAATTTAATTTGACTAGTACCATTTTGAAAGTGGCTTGAGAAAGATCCACCATATAGTGTACTGTAGACACGCCCCATTTCTCAATTTCCACACATGTATGAATGTTAGGGCAGTATTTGCATTGACTCATGATTTTTCTCATCATGTTCCACTTCTGGTGGCATTTCATGGTGTAGCCATGTCAATCGGCTTTCTTACTATACAATGAGACCATGGTAGTGCGAGATTGTACATCTTTAGTAATAATATTATGTGCTCTTCTAGAGCCAGTAATCAGATATGTAAGATCTGAGATGATTAGCTTTACGATCATACTTTATAAGTGAGGGACTTTAGATTGTCATCTAGGGAGTATAATCATTGAGGAACTTCAGGTCCTTATGTAATTAAGGATCAAGGAACTACATGTTCCAATCTCTTTTAATTACAAAACTCACAATCATGAATTTGGGTTTAGTGGATCACTTTCTCAAAACTTATGATAAGGGAAAAAAATGATATTAATAAAAAAAAATTACATACCTGTATTCAAAGGATATACTCGTTGTATTCGTTAGTTAAATGAATAACCAACAGTTGGTTGTCTGCTTACTTATAAATTGGTGTCAAAATAATCCCCTCAAAGCTTCAGGTTTGAGGTAGATTAAAACTTTATGATAAATTGTCTAGATATTCACTCAAGACTTATGGCTCGAGTCTGCACAATTTAGAACTCCAAGTTCTAAGGTGGAGTGAACTTCTTGTACACTTATAAGATAACAATAAGAAAGTTTTAGGTAAGCATAAGAAGAAGAAAACGTATCAATTGACATACGAAAATTCACTCGAAACTTCTGGTTCGAATTTTTTATTATTAGAACTGCAGGTTCTAAGATTTCGTATGTTCAACTTCAAGTTCGAATAAATTTGATGCTCAAAACTTCAGGCTCGAGGTAATCAAAGTGAAGCTTCAAGTTCACTTTTAACTAATTTATATTTTATACTCAAAGCTTCGGGTTTGAGTTTTACTGTTAGAACTTCAGGTTCTACTATGAAATTTTGAACTTCTGGTTCAAAAATATTACATTCGAAATTCATATGTTCGAGACATAGGGCTGCTGGCCCATATAAATAACAAAAAAAATATGTACTGTAATGAAGATATACAATAAAATAGAAATATTGCGGTGAAGAAAAAATAAATAAATATATTAACGATGGAAACTTCTGGTTCCATAAATGAATAATACATAGAACTTCTGGTCTGGTTATGATATCCTTTCTCTCTCCTCTAACTGCACGAGGGTATCATATGTAGAACCTCAAGCTAGTGGCACGTTTACTTACTTGGAATGGAAAATAATCATGAATCGGAGACAAGTGGAATGGGAGAAGAAAGGAATCGTTATTGATTCCGGAGGAATGATTCCTAAACCCATCTCCTCCTTTCGTAATCGAATTCCTGAGTATTCAGGAATCGATTCCTGATAAGAATGTGGGACCTACATCCATTCCGATTCCTCCATGTGTTAGTAAACGCATGAATTCTTTTATCCGGAATCATTCCGATTCCTTTATGTGTTAGTAAACGCAGGAATGTTTTTACCCCGTAATCATTCATTTCCTTCTAAGTAAATGTGCCCTAGATGTATAGCTACCTCCATTGCCAATATTGAACTTCAAAACCACATATCATATGGAGGAGGGAATCCCAATATCAGAAAAGTTGGGGAAACTTCAGGCCCTCATACAATTGGGGATTAAGAAAACATGTGGTTTTCAATTATATAACTTGGAAGATCTTCTAGCCTTCATAATTATAGAAGCTTTGAGGAACATAAGGTAATCAGATCAGAAAACTTCAGGTTTCGATCTCGTTGGATTGCAATTCAGAGCCCCTGAATCGGATAAACAAATCGAATCAATTAATCATAAATATATGAACATATCTAATCAAAAAAGATATGTTGATTGTCACAGTGCACCAATGCTTGGGTACCATAGGTAGTGGTCGTTTGTGCAATGGATTGGTTCTTCAATCACAAAAACTTTGATGTATAGTTGTTGATATACATATGGACAGACCATAAAAAGATAAAATAAATTGAAATAATAGACCTTAGTGCAATCAATAGTGATTGATAACAAACAGTAGCATATAATCACTCTCATGGCCATGGCCAATAAGAACGTATGAGAAGCAATAGAGAAAACGTTATTACCAGATGCAGGTGACGAAGAGGTGCAGATGAAATTAGCATTAAATAAATTAAATGCACTGGAACATAAAGTGATGCATATTTGTATATGTTGATTGTTGAATTTGAAAGACCAAACGTAAAAGGACATGCATTGACTTGGTTTAGAAAACCAAAAACTAGAAGTAGATAGATACAATCATTATTTGATACCCACTGAAAAACAAATATTGGATTTGTACGTTGACGCAAACATAAAACCCAATTATTCCTAGATACGAGCGTCTATGAGATGAATGCTCTTCTATCATGATCATAGAAATAGAACAATTAACATTATGAATTGAGCAAAGAAAAGACAAAAGAAAACTCATAGATCGAAGTTATTGGTCAAGGCAATAGAATTGCACCATAAACCTCATGGATCATCATAAAGTTAAATGAAAAAAAAAAAAATAGAGCAAAACGTGCTGATAACGTGTTATAAAGTAGGAAGAAGATGAAGAGAGAATAGTTGGGAGGAAGTAGAAGTGTTATCATTCAGTCTCATTAGCCTCCTTTATATAGAGGTAGGGTTTACATCAAATGAGTATTTACATGGACATCCATATAGATAATAATATTTACAACAATAAGTTTAATGAATTCTTTTTGTAAGTGCACCACTTAATTAGTTTATATTACTCGCCCCGACACTGATTACAAACCTTAAAGAACCAAAAACCTTTCGACCTATTCGACTGAACTTTTCAGCCCATTAATCAAATGAGAAAAAGTTATTATACTTCTTTGCTTGTCCTCATCTATTCCCCATCTTTCTCAACAAGTCTGTTTCTCTCGTCCATGAGAACCACGACCACTACCAACTAGTCAATAACCAATCATTTCCATTTTCTGTGAGGATATAGTTTTACTAATTTTTAGCGAACAATGTTTTTTTTTTTTTTTTGATGAGAAAAAGAAATTTATAAAATAAAACCTCTAGAACAACCGGGGTTTTACAGTGTCAAACAATAAGGTTGCAGATACTTCCTTTGGGACCATATTGGTTCAAGTTACAACATGAGGAGAATTATGTCCTAGATTTGTTATCGCATCAGCTACAAAGTTTTGCTTCTCTTAAAGTGTGTCTAAAAGAAATCGAATGGAAATGAGAAGCCAATCGTTTAATGTCTTCAATAATCTTAAGTAGTCTCCAGGGTGGGTTGATAATTCCACAGACCGCATCAATGACAAGTTTTGAATCGCCTTCCATGACAATCTTCAAAAACCTTCCTCCACAACATCATGAAGACTATTGCGAAGAGCAGTGGCTTCCGCAATAGGTACAGTTGTGTTTCCCATATTTCTAGTGGTTGCGAGGAGAGGTTTGCCAAGGGAGTCTCAAATTACAATCCCTCTTGACGCTGAGTCTTTGCAAACTGAGCCATCAAAATTGATCTTAACATGATCTCTAGATAGAGGCTGTCACTTAACGAGGTTTGAATTCATTTATAAGTGGCAAACAAGCACTAGTGATCATAAGCTGTTCATTTGAATTTTTCATTGTAGTAGCTGCAGTTGCAACAATAGAACCTGGGTTAGCAATGACATTCCGAAATACCACATCATTTTTGGCTTTCCAAAGTTGCCAACAAATGGTAATAATTTTTTGAAACAGCACATCACAAAACGGTTGGAGTAGAAAAGCTCCTTAAACACTATAAGGTAGCCTTCTTCCCAGTCAACTGAGGGTACAATACCAGCACGATTTCAAACTTCTTTAGCAAACTTGCATTAGCCAAACAAGTGATTGGCAGTTTCATTGTCTTCTTGACAAAGTGGACAGAAATTATCTTGAATTAGTCCAAATCTTGAAAGTCGATCTATCCCTAATTTTTAATGTACCTCTGAGGAGTATAGCCAGCTAAACATTTTCACTTTTTGTTAGATATTCAGTTTCTGGAGTTTATTAATCAAACTTATTTGATTATTTTTTTTAGTAACAAAAACCTGCAGCCATATAGCTGACTTGATAGTAAATTAACTTCCTGTTAGAAGAAGGTCCCCAGACATACTCATCCTGCTGTTTTGTAATTGGTTCTGTTTGAGCCCAAAAGTAATTTTGGCAAGATCCTTTAGTGGATTTAGCATAGCGGGCCGGTACCTGCGGCCCAAAAATAAGCATACTTGGGTTTGGGTTATAGCTTCACCCATTCCGTAATCCATAAGGAAAACGAGCCCTTATTGGAGTTAAGTAGCAGAGATTGAATAGGAAACTTCAATCAATAATCCTTCTATGGCAAGGAGCAGTCGAAAACCTAGATATAAATACCAGGTTTCAAGGACGAATCAAGGACAACTCTCAAATCAACTAATCGCACAGATTATCAAAGCCTCCCCGGAGCATACCTTCAACCTAGTTGAAACCCGGCGACCGTAGTGCTAGTCCTAGTCTCTTTAAGAGCCGACTACTAGTGCTACTGCCACTGATACTATCAGCGAAGCAAGGGTAACGTTCTCGCAACCCAGCAAAGCTAAAGTCACGTTTTAGCAAAACTCGTGCTTTCTCCAAACTTCCCGGTGATTGCTCTGCTCAACCTACAACGTTTGAGTATCGATTCAGTGTCGCAGAGAGATCACAACCAAAGCCCTTACCCGTAAGGCAAGAAGTCCTTTTCCATAAGGCAGATAAAAGAGCCTTGTGATGAGGTTGGTGCTCTCCTCGTCCACAGTGCTTGATTCAAGAGGTCAGGTCAAGGAACTCCCCGACGACTGCACCCCACGGTGCTGGCACGCCTGCGCAATCACATCAGCAAAAGAGACAGTTTGCAAGTCAACTGGTTTTGGAGTCAAACAGGTTCTGTAATTGGAAGAGGGATGCCAACGATCTTATTGACAATAATTGGTTTAAGAGCAACAGAGAGTTCATTTTTAACAAAGAATGTTGATCATCATTCTCTTCTTGACTCATCTATTGTAAGTTCATGATCTTCGTCTTTATTTAGCTCACAATTTGTCTTCGACTTTTGAGCAATGCTAGATAAACAATTCTTTTAGGTATCAACCAGATATCATTTTATGTAGCAGTTGATGTAGCTAGCACAGAGTCTAATGTATTAAATACACAATTGTGTGAGATGAGTTCCCACATACATAATGTGAAATGTAAGTGGGTGCTTAAAAAAGTAATTCACCTAACATAACTCTCATCATTTTATAAATGTTACATCTAAATCAAACATATATATAATGATACTTGTTCGAACTCTTTCTTTTGTTTGATAATTGTTTGATGACCACATGGTTGGTTTTTGTAGAGATCGATGATAATTCATATGTAGGTTATCACCAGGAAGCTGGCTCAAACAATAGAAAGTGCATTCATGTTGGAAGCAGACTAGTTGGTAGTACGTAGAATCCTGAATGATTGGAATGTTAGATGCTGACCAGTTGATATTGGTCGTAATCCTCCTCATGGCTTGAAAATGACATTTGAGGCAGGGCAAGTGGACGAGGACAAGAAGATAAGCAATCGAAACCTTTTGTTTTCTTCCGATCTGAATGGATTAAAGATTTAAAGAGTTCAATATTTTTCCTACCCAACAAAGAAAGAACAAAAGTACCCCACGTTTTTTTTTTTGGAACCAATTGGAAGCTTTTTATTAAGTTAGGAAATCAACTCATTCCAAATTCGAAATTGAGTGCTTCTATTCATACCTAATATATTGACATTTGGACCTTCACTAATTTTTGAATATTCTAAAACCCTATTTTACCCTTTTTACAAACAAAGAAACACAAACAAAATAAAACTCTTTCACCTCTTTAATCATCTTCTTTCCCTCGTTCGTGAGGAACAACCCGACTTCCATCCTCTCAATTTTTTTTATATTTGATAACAGTTTTACAAACAATAGATTGAATAGACCATATAATTATTTGAATCCTTTGCCACAACCCTAGTGTTCTGCATTTTTTTTCTTGCAAATCTCAGGCGCTTATTATTTACGAACTGTGTAGAAGCAAAGCCCTTTGCTATTAGTCTCTTTGAATTCAAATAAACAAAAGTACATTGTTCTTAATTGATCCAACCATAACTAATAATTTGAGAGTCAAAAAATTGCACTATGGATAATTGGTACAGAAAGCTATCGGCCAATGCTGCTATATGTTATCTGCCTTTTTATTTTATTTCTTTTTCCTGAGCTGAGAGATAATAAGCATTGACATGGTGTTTGGGTTGCTGGAGATGATGTTTGTGTAGGTGGAGACAGTCAATGCCGCTATGTTTTCTGCCTTTTTCTTTTTCTTTTTTTCTTTTTTTTGAGCTGAGCGATAATAACCAATTGAGATGGTATTTGGGTTGCTGGAGATGATGTTTGTGTAGGTGGAGAGTGGAGACGGACTGGGGTTCATGGGTATAGGAAGAAGGGGAGGTGTAGAGAGTAAAGGAAATTGGGTAAAATTGGAAGTCTAATGGTGAAAAATAGTGTAGGAGGTCCAATGACCGATATGAGAGGTATGAATAGAATTACTTTTCAAAATTACATCAATTAGAAACAAAAAGAAGAGGTACAGCCCCCTCGTTGAAAACGTATTATTTTATGAGTCACAACTCCCTTATCTGCTAATTTATGGGTCACAATATTGGCTTGACAATATGAGTAAGTAAAAACATAATATCTCCTGAAGATTGAATATAATCGTCTTGCTTAGTTAGGCTTGCTTTCAACGAGCATCCCTCAGTATTTAATGAGTTTTGCTAGGCTTAGATAGGTTTTCTTGGTCCTCGATTACATACTTGTGTAAGCTGTGTGAGCGTTCTATGGCTTGATTATTAATAAAATCAATTCCTATTCAAAAAAAAAAAACAAGGGAAGTATGATAAAATGTTTTTAATCATTATTCATCTTAAAAAAAAATTATAATTGGGAGAAAATTAAATTACAAACAAAACTTCTAAGACCAGCCTGGTTAAAGATGACTACGTGCCCATGTTACATAAGTTGAATATTTGAGACAATTAAGAGCTATTTTAAAAACAATCACTCATATGATCCTTATGGTACTATAGTACTTATGGAAACGCAGATGAATATATCTTACACACGACTTAAACTTGTTAAATTTTAAGCGTATACTTCTGAATAGGGAAAAATTAAAAATTCCATGAAAATAAAAGAAAAGCTATGTCAATTACCATTTTTGGTGGTTCGCTTCAGCAATGTATTCAATGAATTATATGTTGAAAAATGTAAGACGTTTCAAAATTAGGAGAGATTGTTAGTGTAACTTTAGGTTTCGTACTTGAGTTGTGGAAGCCCCAAGTATGAGAACTATACATTCTTTCGTAGTATATCTAATGTTTTTTTTTTTTTTGATCAAAAGTATATCTAATGTTAAGTATAACAACTTTTTCAAGAATTTAGACTATTACTTAAAAAATATTAAGAATTACTCGAAAATGAAAAGATCGATGGATAATATCCTCAGGGAATATAAAGCAAACCAAGAAAAAGAAAACGACTTAGAGTCACAAAACCAGGAACAAAGAAAAAGGAAAAAAACGAAAACAAACATTTTCTTTGCCCATGCAATTAATCTACTTCTTCAATCTCCTCCAAAAACGCCTTGAGATTCTTGTCAGATGACCCCCCTTCACTCACAGCCTCTCTCGCCAAAATCTTCCACTTCTTAGCATTCCTTCTCAACTCTTGACTTCCCATGACCAAATCCAGACACCTCTTCAACTCCTCACTCACAACAACACCCTCCTCATTCGGTGCTACCCTCACCCCTGTCTTCCACGTGTCCTCTATCAATTTTGCATTAGTGCATTGATCTGACCACTGAGGACATGCCACCACCGGTACCCCAGAAACTAAACTCTCCAAGCTTGAATTCCAGCCACAATGTGTCACAAAACAACCCAACGAAGGATTTGACAGAACCTCCAATTGACTACACCACGGGACTATCACCCCAAGCTCTTCTAGTTCCTCTCTATAACTCAGTTCCTCTTCTTCTTTTCCTTCCTTACTTTCTCCGTTCTTTTGGTTTTCTCTAATCACCCACAGAAACGGACGTCCAGAATCCAGCAACCCTTTTGCAATTTCCTCCATTTGAATCTTGGACAGCACGGAAATTGTCCCAAACGAGACGTAAACGACCGACTGTTCCGGCTTCGAATTCAGCCATTCCATGTAGGTGGAGTCTTTTGATTTCTGGAAAAGATCGCATCCGAAAGATTTATCAGATGAATCCTTGTCGTCCAAGAAAGCAGACGGCGTTAAAGGCCCGATTCCGATCAAATTGTACTTGTCGATTGCTTTTAAGGCTTCGGGTTCTAGTGCATCGAACGTGTTCACCAGTATGATTGGCTTGCGTAGTTTACCAAGTTTTTCGAACTGATCTTCGAACAATGAGATAGCAAACCGGTATATGTACGGACTCGAAGCCAGAACGAAGGAGGGAAGGTCGCGGCTTTTCAACAATAGCGGTAATCCTGGTAATTCTACTGCAAAGGAGGGGTCATTGTTACCAGCACCGGTATTGTTCCTGATGATTTCTTTGTAGCCGTTGAAGTAATAGTAGTATATGTCGAAGACTGTGGCTGGCTGAATCCAAGCGAGAGCGCTGGGGAGGTGAAGCTCAGTGGCCACTTCCGCGACCCAAGAGAGAAGTAAAGTGTACACCATGCAAGTGTAAGGTTGGCCCTCGTTCCTACCAGATTCGACAAGATTCACAATCGCTTGCGAGCTGCGACTCTTGAGCTCACTAAAGGCATGCTGACTATCGTCTTCAGGCTTAACCCCGTCGTCGTACCCATCAGAGAAGGGAGCAAAGGTCAAGCCACTAGGAGTAGTTGAGCCGTTGCCAATGCGGCGGTGAGCAGAGACGCTAATGACAAAGGTTACATGCGCACCAGTGGTGCGGATGAGGCGCTTGGCTAATTGAAGGGAGGGATTGATGTGGCCTTGAGCTGGATATGCTATCATAATCAAGCGGTGTTGAACCATGGTGGTGGTTGTTGGCAGGGAAGTGGCTCGTGTATTGTAGATAGGTCTTAACTATACAAATAATGGATTGGTGGGCTGAGTGAATAAGTGAGACTCGAAATGTTGGAACATGTAAGGTGAGAAGAGGATGTCAAGAGTTTAAGTAAGGGACTTGTAGGAAAATAATGACGTTTGTGATGACGAACTGAAAAGCTGGAAACTAAAGAAGAGAAAGGCTAATTTCTGGCCTTATGAACTCTTCTGTCCTTAAATGGGAAAAACTTATGCGAGGCCGCCGTCCTGCTAATGAGGTACTAACTAGCTAGCAGGAGGTAACTTCAATATCTCTAGATAAAATTAGTAGGACGTGCATGCAGTGTTTTAAAACGCGCGCGTCAGGCGCGCCTTCAAGCGCAAAAGGCGTGAGGCGTGAAGAAAAGTGAGTCCGTTTTCCAGATGAGGCGCTGAGGCGCAGCAGGCGGAGATGGAGGCGTGGAAGGCGGAGAAAGCGCGCCTTAAGGCGTGCTGCGCGTATGCCTGAAAGTTTTTTTTTTTTTTTTTAAACACACCAAAACGACGTCGTTTTGGTGTTTTGAGGGTTGATATTCATTTAGGTCGCGTATTATGCCCGAGCGAAGCCCCAAATCCCTCAACAGCCTCCTCCCGACTCTTCACACTGAAGACCCAATCCCTTACTCGAAAAGTTAATCATGAAGAGCAATAATATGTTTTTTGAAGAATTGGAACAAGAAGGAGGTACGATCTTGCTTTTCTCTCAACTTTCATTGCTTTCTTTGGTTGTTTTGTGTTTATTTGGCTCCCATTCGAATTCAGTCTCATTCTCTCCCATTCATATTGCTTTCCTTCATTTCTCTGTCTGTCTCTGATTCTCAGTTTCTCACACACGCACAGATCGATCGAAAGAGGCGAATTGGAGCTTCGGTTATAGAATCCGATCGGCGAGTTTAGTGTTGAATTCGGATCGGCAGTGGAGACCATGAAAATCGTTGTGTGAAAAGGAAGTTGCTGTTGGAAGCCCTTGCAAGTGAACTTCCTGCTGGTGCATCTTGCTGACGGAACCATCCTCAAAGCCAAGGTATAATAACATTGCCCTTTACTGTTTTTAAAACCATGACTAGTGTTACTAATGTAGTTTGCTCAAAACCCAACTCTATTCCCTTGTTTCCTTCCCAAATTTGACAACTGCTTTTGGGGTTCCCACATTTGACCAGCGCAGTCGAGCATTATAGTACGGTTAGTACCAGAGCAACCATAAACATATATGCAAAAAAAAACTTTCTAGTTAATTTGATTACTGAAGTTGATTTCAATAATTGTTCTTGTTCTTTGGTCTTTCAACTTTATATCTTGGGATTTATTTTAGGTTTGGTGATTTTGTTGAATCATATGGTTTTAGTACTTGTTTATTATGAATGGATGACAATTTATAATGTTTATTTGGTTACAATACATGTTCTATATATAAGACTAGTTCTATACGTGAATACAGATAATTTATACGTAAGGCTTACGCCTTACGCCTCAAGGCAAACTCCTTGCTGAGGCTCTCCCGGCTACGCCTCGGCTACGCCTCAGCCTTTTAAAACATTGCGTGCATGACATGAGTGTCTCACCTAAAATTTTCTCGTTTCTTAAGATTGATCAACTGGCAATAGCACCAGTGGACTAGGTTTCATATGATTTGAGATAGATGAGAAAATTTAATGACAACAACTAAGTGAACTGACTAATAACGAAGCGCGCATACAAGTTTGTATGAATATTGTGCAGTTAGGGTGATAACATGACATGAGCGTCTCACCTAAAATTTTCTCCTTAAGATCCATCAATTGGCAATTGCACACATGAGTGGAATAGGTTGCATATGGCATGGTTTGAGATAGATGAGAAAAGTCAATGACAACAACTGAGTGAACTGACTAATAACGAAGCGTGCATACAAGTGTATGAATATAGTCCAATTAGGGTGACTTCGGTTGTTTGATATTGAGCATCAGATTACAATGAATAGTCTGACTGCTCTAAATCAGCTCATATATGCAAAGGGTTTCAATAGTGAAATTCAAAGTATGAGAGTACTTTAACAAAGAAAATATAAAAATAAAAACACGCCCGTCCTCACTGATTGGCTATTTTGATTCTTGGACAAGCCCCCATTTTGTTTGTTTGTGTTTATGTTTTCGTTTTTTTGTTGCCATTTTGCCTCCTTTTTGTATCGCCATTTTGTCAAAAATGAAACGACAAGAACATGTATACACAGCCATTGGTGGGTAAGAACGATTGCACTATGAGCTCTTGGCGAAGCTACAGAGAGCAGGCAGCCACAACAAAGTTAGATCTAAAGCCCGAAATGTCCTCCTGGACAGCACACTGTGCCGAACCAATTTGTGGTTTTTGTTAATAGGACTAGCCTTCCTGAATGCGTTATCGCGCGTGCGGAAGTGCGGGTGAATGCTTTCTCAACTTTTTTTTTTTTTTGGTAAACCTCGATGAACAGAAATTTATTAGAAAAAAAAAAAAAAAAGATAGCCACTCGGGGGGACATAAACCTTACCCCAGCAGATCACGAAAAATGAAGGACAACAGAAACAACCTCGTCTCTACAAACCAAACAGACAAACAACTAACAGAAACGAAAATTAGAAAGACCCAACCAATCACGACTACAAAAAGAAGTAATAAATGGGGGCGGTATATCCCACCAAACCAAACATGTGCAGTTGACACCATGATTTGCCAAAGCATCCGCAACTTGGTTACCTTCACGAAAGATATGCGACGAGTGAAACTGCATTTGAGAGATACGGTGTAAGCAAAGGTACTAAAGATGGAGAGCGCGTGAAGTTAAGCACAATCTCATAATCCACTTCCAACCAAATATGTTTCCACTCCCTCACCCAAGCCAATTCAATAACTTGAATAACAGCAATTACTTCAGCGGCAACCGAACTCGGCATCTCTAAATTTGAACAGAAAGCACCAACCACCTGACCTCTATAATCACGAAACACTCCACCATAGCCAGCCTTACTAGAGCTACTCTTCCATGCCCCATTAGTATTAAGCTTTATACAACCATATGAGGGAGGATGCCAATTAACCTCAACTACGCGTGGCTCACGGCATGGTCTGCATTGAGCACCAATCAATTATGCATGCACCCAGTAGCAAGTTTGCTTGAAGAGATTATATGACCAGAAATTAAGGTCCAAGTATGATTAACACTAGTGACCTGACCATCAAACTTTGCTTTATTTCTAGACCCCCATATGAACCACAAAACTGAGACAAAGCAAGCATACCACAACTCCTTCCATTGAGCACTACAACCATGATATAAGCTAATAGCTAATGTTTCGGGAACTGAACTAGGAAACCCGGTGAGGCCAAATTTGTTAACCATGTGATGCCAAATTGCAGAAGCAAAGGGGCAAGAAAGAAAAATATGGCTCATTGACTCACCAGTTTGTCGACATAAACCACAACAAGAAGCAAGTGATACACCCCGTCTTTGAAGAAAATCATCGGAGAGAACACGACCCCTTAACACCTTCCAAGCCAACAAAGACATACGAGGAGCAATAAACTTCGACCAAATTAATTTTCCCAGCCAATGGAGGGAGATGAGGCCATAAATAAGAATATGCATCCTTAGCCGTGAGGTCCCCTGAAGACGAAGGAATTTAAACTAAACGATCAACAACTTAGGGATCTGTTGCAATGGGTATTTGTCGAACAATATCACATAAACCTGGGAAATGAAATTGAAGAAGATTTGGAAGATTCCACATCCTATCTAATAGAAAATCTGCAACCCGGTCTTTAGAATAAGCCACATGAGAACCAAAAAAATCAACTAAAGGGTGACCAACAAAATTATCTCTCCAAAAGGAAACCTTAGAATTATAACCAAGCATCCATTGCCCATTCTCTACCACATGATTCCAAAACCGTTTAACACCGAACCAAATAGAAGAAGAAGTGTACGATTTCCTTAAACAACCATTCTTCCAAAACCGATCCCTTAAAAACGACATCCCTATGCGGAAAATGAAAAAACCTCCCATGCTTTTTTAAGAAGAAGGGAACGGTTTAGAACAAGAAGCTGCTTGAGCCCTAGACCTCCCTCCTTGAAAGGAGAGCAACATAGTTTTCAAGCTATCAAAGGAACATCACGTTTATCAATTGAGCCTGACCAGAGAAAATTTCGACACCAAGATTCAATTTGACGAAGCAAGGCAACATGCCATTCATAACCCCAACAATTTCTAGAAGCAATTTCTGGTGATTTCTAGAAGCAATTTCTGTTAGGCGTAAGGAGAGGATTTTTGGGATGATCTTGAAGACAAAGTTCGATAAAGCAATGGGCCGAAACAGCTTAATAGAATCTGCATGCTCCACTTTTGGAATTAATATGATGATGCTGGAATTGAAGGAAGATGGCAAAATACTGAACTGAAAACAATATTGAACCGCCTTAATCACATCCTGATCTACAATATCCCAACATGAGATAAAGAAATGCCCATTGAAACCATCCGGCCCTGGTGCACTATTCGGATCCATAGATTTTACCACTGAAAATTTTTCATTTGAGGAAGGCATTGCAATAAGCCATTCATTTTCTTCAACAGTAACCAGAGAAGGTATAACACGTGAAACTAGCCCAGAGTCTTAGCAATCAGCTCAGTGAGCAAACAGATCAGTATAGTAACCAACAATATGATTTTGAATGGAAATAGAATCATCAAATACCTGATCACTCTCCCTTAGCATAGCAATGGAAGACTGGGTCTTACGAACACGACACGTAGAATGAAAAAAAGATGTATTTCTATCCCCCTCAGCTAACCAACGCTGCCTTGACTTTTCCCGCCAAAACATCTCTTGGATACGCATCGACTCCGTCAAATTAGCTTGCAGTACACTTTCTTTGGCAAGTTGATCATCATATTCTCCTGAAGTTGCAATTTCTTGTTGAATGAGTGCCAACTCATTTAGATCAGCACCTACTTTACGATGAATATCACCGAAAACCTCCTAATTCCAAGCTCGAAGTGCCTTGCGTAAAACTCGAAGCTTATGTTGCAAAACCGATAAAGGACAACCATGAGTATCACTTGAACCCCAACAATTCTTAACAAAGTTCTTGAAATCAGAGTGTTCAATCCACATTTTTCGAAACCTGAAGAAGCTTTGACATGCCCCAAAATTTTTTGAGAAAGACATTAGTAAAGGATTATGGTATGAGGAAATGCGAGGTAGTGTACAACAGTCAAACTGGGACCATGAATCCAACCACTCCAAATTTGCAAGACACATGTCCAACCATAACTCTACACTACCTCGAAGACCTCTTCTTCGAGCCCAAGTAAATTATGCCCCCTTTGTATCAATGTGGACTAACTCACAAATATCAGACATTGCCTGAAATTCCTCACAAGACCGATTACAAACCTGAGCTCCTCCCTTCTTCTCATGGGCACCTAAAATAGCATTGAAATCTCTAACAACTAACCAAGGCCCATAACAAATATGCTCTTAACATCTGCTATATCAAACCACAACCTACGACGCTCCACCAATGTGGTCTTAGCATAAACAGCAGTGACCACACTAGTAACTGAATCAAACGAGACGTGGAAGGAGACCTGTTGATCAGTAGCTGGGAGCACTTGTATAGATGATTGGAGTGATGGTTTACAAAAGACCCACAGATTGGGTCTAGACAAACCTCTATCATTTGTACAAACAAGAACCAAATTCAAAGAATGCCAGTAGGAACCTGGAATAGAAGCCAAGTCCACAAAAGGCTCAGAAATACATAGAATCTCTGGACTATGAGCTCGCACAAACTTCTTTAAAGCATTTTGAGTAGGGTCATTAGCAATACCCCTCAAATTCCAATACAAGATCTTCATTGAGAAATATTCTTCGTTCGGTGAATGTAAGCCTCTCGGCTTTCCTTTTTTCAGGCTTTTGGTGTTGACTTACGGCGAGCCTTTGAGACAACTTCAGTAAACAAGGCGTTCTCTCGCTCAGCTTCATCATACCAGCTCTCAATAGGCACAGAAGAGACAACCTCACGGGAAGGAGATCTGTGAGCAGACTCACTATCTGAAATTTATGTCCCACTTGTTGTAGCATCATCGTCACTTCCCTCATCCACCGAATTTTTTATTGTTAATGTACAACCAACCTCCCTCTGCTCAGGCTCAGCCAAAGTCTAACCCAAAACAGTTCCATTTTCAATCTCAGGTACATGTATGACTACCACATTCCGGTCAACACTATTAATATTCACTATTGTTCGTTGAGCATTAGTAACCCTAGGCTCCATATTGACCACTCCATGCTCAACAACATTACCATCAGTACCATTCTCCAATAGTTGTGTTGCAATAGGATTAGGAGGGGGAGACTTCCTAGCGAAAGATGGACCCTCTCCAGGATCATCCCTCGTAGGAGGAGTACTATCAACAATCACTTGCTTCCCATTGTCAGGCTTTTCTTGCTGTTTTTGAACATAAACCTGCTTAGTCTTCTGTCGGCGGCATCGGGGATTTCTCGAACGGCCACAGATCCATCAGTCTCCTCATCAAAAAGCCCGCAGATCAAGTGGGCCGATGGAGGCCCGCCGGCCCGGTGGGCCAAAAGCCAGGCCCAGCCCGTCAAAAAGCACGCCATAGGCCTGGCCCCGTGGGTAGAGGGCCTGGCTTGGTTAAGGGGTTTGAAACCCTACCCTGCCCATAGGCCCAGCCCGTGAAAGCCCGTTAGGCCTGACCTGTAAAAGCCTGCCAACAAAAATTATTATATAAATAACACAGAAACTCTTGTGCAGAACACCTAATTTCTCTGAATTACTGGAAACTGCTCTGATATAATTAGGAGCTATACCATATATGCACGGAAAGCCCCGTGTGTCTAGTTTCTGAAGAATTTTACAGTTTGTGATTCAGACTTTTCTAGAAGGAGTTATGGCAATTTAAGTGAAGGCAGTTCAGCTTGAATAAAAATCTGCAACACAGAAACTGTTGTGCAAAACACCCAACTTAGCTAAATTACTGGGAACTTCTCGGATGGAATTAAGAGTCGTACCCTATATTAACGGAAAACCCCATGTGTCTAGTTTCTGAAAAATTTTACGGTTTATGATTCCGACTTTTCTAGAAAGAGTTATGACAATTTAAGTGAAGGCAGTTCAGCTCAAAAGAGAATCTGCAACACAGAAACTGTTGTACAGAATACCTAACTTCACTGAATTACTAGGAACTACTCGGATGGAATTAGGAGCTTTACCCTATATTCACGGAAAGCCCTATGCGTCTATTTTCTGAAAAATTTTACGGTTTGCAATTCTGACTTTTCTAGAAGAAGTTATAGCAATTTAAGTGAAGGCAGTTCTGCTTGGACTGGAATCTGTAACATCTTTTACAAGTTCATGTCTAGAACTGAACTTCGCTGAATTACTGAGAACTTCTCGGAAAGCATTAGGAGCTGTACCCTATATGCACAGAAAGCCCCATGTGTCTAGTTTCTGAAGAATTTTACGGTTTGCGATTCTGACTTTCCTAGAAGGAGTTATGGCAATTTAAGTGAAGGCAGTTCAGCTTTGACGGGAATCTAGAAGGCCCAGCACATAAATTTGGAAATCTTCAGTGTGCCACATCATCATTATGTGTGTGTGTGTGTGTGTGTCTCTTTGTGTAAGTGTGAATTTGTTGTAATTTGGCTTATGGTGAAATTGGACGTTCTCATACTTCTATATTGAATATGTGCATATATATTCTACATGTCATGACAACGGTTGACTGATTCGATCGGATTAGAAAATATGGTGAAATTAGCTAAATTTTTCACCACACTTATAATTTATTATAATAATCTCATCTAACGGTCAGTTTTTCCATTTTATTTGAATTGATAGAGGTTACTTTTTGGAGTGTATGATATATAAATATAGGTTTATAAGAGTAACTAAGTTTGACCTAGTTGATCGAATTCGAAACGAAAACTAAATTGGCTGAAATTTTTACAACCACCATAAAACATTACAACCTCTCCATCGAGCGGTTGGTTTCTCCAAATTCATTTTTCACTTTGTGTTTGTTTTAGAATGATCCTCAACAATTTAAATGCAATGTATAAGTTAGACTACTTCAGGAGGCAAATTGGTATAGACCAATGTCTTTGTAATTAAAATTGAAATTTTTATCTTATGTCCACGAACATCCATCGATGAAATATTTACAAACGTGATGTAAAAAAATAAGCACGTTTCGCGGTCGTTATGTCATCGGTCAACCAAGAAAACATACAAATGACTATGGTTGACCAATCCGATCGGGTTCGAAACTATGGTGAAATTGACTAAATTTTTAATCACACCCATAATTTATTGTAATAATCACATTCAACGGTCGGTTTTCCCATTTTATTTGAATTGATAGAGGTTGCTCTTTGGAATGTATGATATATAAATATAGATTTATAAAAAAATTAGTGTCTTTAAATATTTATTATAAATAAAGCCCACAAGGCCCGTCTCAAAAAAGCCCGCAAGGCCCGCTTTATATGGACGGGCTTAGATCCTTCAATTTACAATAAATCCCGGCCCATCGCGGCACGCCATTATTTAAAAATATAATAAGGCCTGGCCCGGCCTGTTGACGAGCCCTATCATGAATCAACATATATACAACAAATGGACAGCCTATAACCCCAACAAAAAAAGTGATTAACGGTTCAAATTCCATGGATCACTTTAGTCGTAGTTCACTTACACAGCACTTGGGAAAAAACTATTAGCAAGAACTAAAAAAAAATTACCACACATCGACTCTAGATGACTGTTCTGATTTTGGCTTCTGAATGGGTTTTGCAATGTTAAAAGAATGGATTTCTGTTTCAAATTGTAATTGAAATAGGATACTTTTATTGAGATTGTAATTTGATATGAATTCTAATACAAAATCATAGCATGTTTGTTTGTGGCTAAAGTAAACTTCATTCCTCAAACCATTCTAATACTCTGTTCTATCAGCACAAATCAACGTTTCACTCCTTTATAGAATTCAGTATACAAGTCGTAAGCAATTGTGAATTGTGGGTTTAGAGCATAATCATTTACACAACTATATACCCAGACGTTCAACATGTACAAGCTATAAAGCTAATCTTGCATAGCACAAGAAATGAGATAGAAAACTTAAATTTCGAAAGCAAAATTAGACAGATCAAATTCCCAAGATGACCAAATTCCATCAAAATCTTGACAAACAAACAAACTTGGGTATCACCCAGAATCAATCCATGTAACTGAGAAAAATGAACTATGGATGAAGATTGAGCAAAAGAAAAGACTAAAAAGAGTCTTACAAAGTATTGGCAAACTGAATATTAGCTTCAAGCTCCTTAAGCGAATCCTTGAAAGATTTTCGGTTTTTTTCGCTCCTCAATCACTCTTTCACGTAATAATCTCTCCCATCAAAAACCTTAATCATCAATCTCCAATACCCAAAACCCATAATTTCTCAACCCTACCTTGTGTCGGGTAATTTCGATCAAAGCGAATCCAAATCCAGACTCTTCCTCTTCATCTTCTTTTCCTTTCCCTCCTCTATATCTTCTTTCCTCCTGTCGGCACAACCCAGATCAAGACCCTCCTTGATCTATCCGCCTCCTCTCCTTTTTTTTCTGCATGCTTTCTGCGTTTACTTTGCTAATGTCTTTCACGTTAGCCAAACCAAGGTCAATTTCGGAAGTTCGAAAGCTTCCCAATATGAACAGTAAACGGCTGCTCGCTTTATTAATAGAGATAGAGATAAGAGATCGAGGAGTGCTAGGGTTATGGTCTGTCTGTCTGTCTAGGTGAAAAGACTGAGAATAGCTAGTCCGTTGTCGAAGTGTTGGGTCAGGTCGTGAAAGACAGTGATCGTTCGTGGCCATCTTAATTGCATTTACATATGGTAAGGCACGATACAAATGTAACACTGAAATGAACCAAAAGGCTAAATTTGAGTTAATATTAAACAGCTAGTGTAATTTTCGTGGAGTTCTTAATAGTCCAAGTTTGGCCTAACGGGTTGGTCAATGGGTCAGCAGGTCTCTATATTGGGGTCAGTAGCTCTTTTCGTCAACAGCTTTTAGGTTTGGCCAATAACTTTAAGTATTAGGATCAATAGCTTTTAGGTTTAGCAATTTTGAGGAAAGCTACATGTTACGCTAGACATATGGTAGAATTTACAATCTTTCCCTTATCTAAAAGAGTAGTTTTAAATACACACCCCTAATAACTTAATACACATCCCTTACTTAATACACCACATATGCAATCTTTTCTTCTAGCATTTTACTAAATACACAACCCAAAAATATCTAAACTACCCTCAATTCTCATAAACCAACATCCATCATCAATCAATTTAGCACCATAGTCAACCGACCTCGTGTCAAATATCAAAGTTGCTTTACACAGCATGATCGAAGACCTAAGATAGCAACACGTGACCCAAATAAAATCTTTTATTTAGATGCGTTTTGAAATTTGGATAAAAGGTTTATAACATTTATCTTGTTTGTTGACTTTGCTGGTTGGAGATTGATGGAAATGTAGGATTAGATTGGAAGGAGATAGATTTTTTTTTTTTTTTGAGGAAAAAAAAACTTTTATTATTGAAGCATATGATTACAGTCGTAAATGAGGCATCCAAAACAAACTCTGGAGCGTTTGACAACCATTCAGTATGGGCATTAGCATCAAAATCATAACTTATTGCAAACCTGTGGGCTACTCTATTGGAGGTTCAATAAGCATGTTGTATCCCAATCGAAGGCAACTGATGAAGAAGAGCCTTGATATCGTCCACTAAGTTGCCTAGAGTTGTGAAATTCTCACGTTCCTCACAAATAACCTTTATAGCCAAGAGACAATCACTTTGAACAATAACATTCGTTACTGTCATGGCTTGCAACAATTCTAGCCCATGTTTAATTGCAAGAAGTTCCACATGCATTGCAGAAGTGGATACTCTTTATGATAAGCAAATCCAGCAATGAACACCCTTTTCATTCCGCAAGACACCTCCCACCCCTGCATGAGTTGCTGAATGTAGAAATGCTCCATCTGTGTTCACATGGTAGAGGTGAATAATAATTTAGGAATTGAATAATTATCTCATCGATCTTCACATTTTGAATAAAAATAATCATTTCATGTGGATCTTTTATTTGTCATATACAAATAACCATTTCATGTGGATCTTTTCTTTAGGCATATACAAATATAGCGGGGTTTGTGATGGTGAGGTTCATGTGTTGCAAAGTTAATGTTGGGAAGACAAATGCAGAGAAGAGATCGATAGTGTATTTTGTTTGAATTTTTTTTCTAACCTTCTATATATGTCTCTTTTAATCATTTCATCTACTCATGAAATTTGATTTAAAATGTTAAAAATAGAGATGCCTATTAAAAAGTTAAGAATGTGTAACTATCTAGAAATAATGATATATTTAGAAAAAATTATGGTCTAAACATCGTACTTGGACTTATATATGGGAATTGTCATCTAAAGATATGAAAATCTATGTACGTTGATTGCGCAATCAAAGAAGTGTTTGGGAAGAATTCTTAATGTGCAATGAATCTTGCCAAAACTGCCTATCAATCCATTGAAAACTTATGTGCAAAGTGGCGACAACAGAGACCAAAGGTACACTTTCATATTGCAAAAACAAGTTATTTATTTCAAACTCCTCTCCAGTAATTCACTTTCAGAAAAAGTTTACATTTATTTTATCATCACGACTACATTTTTCTCCAAGAAAATGTTAGTTTACATTTTTCTCCAAGAAAATGTTAGTTTACATTTTCTAGCAAACTATTCTTTCATACACCTGACTAAAGGAAATAAAATAAATTGGGGGCGGCGGGGGGGTGTGGTGTGTGGTGAACAAAAAAAGGTACACTAAGCAATCATATAGCTTTTCCTTGTCAACGTACATGCATCAATCTTTCTAGGCTAGAAAACAACCATCTCCAATCTGATCCAAAAAGACCTTCAAATTCTTGTCAGAAGACCCTCCTTCACTCACAGCCTCTCTTGCCAGATCCTTCCATTTCTTAGCATTCCTCCTCATCTCTTCACTTTCCATCACCAGATCCAAACACCTCTTAAGCTCCTCACCCACAACAAGACCCTCCTCATTCGGTGCTACCCTCACTCCTGTCTTCCAAGTGTCCTCTATCAACTTGGCATTTGTGCCTTGGTCTGTCCACTGAGGAAAAGCTACCACTGGTACCCCAGAAACCAAACTCTCCAAGCTTGAATTCCAGCCGCAATGTGTCACAAAACAACCCAATGAAGTATTTGACAGAACCTCCACTTGACTACACCACGGGACTATCATCCCAAGCTCTTCTAGTTCCTCTCTGCAACTCAGTTTGTCTTCTTCTTTCTCTTCCTTACCTTCTCCGTTCTTTTGGTTTTCTCTAATCACCCACAGAAATGGACGACCAGATTTCAACAACCCTTCTGCAATTTCCTCCATTTGAATCTTGGACAGCACGGAAATGCTCCCAAACGAGACGTAGATGACGGATTCTTTCGGCTTCGAGTTCAACCATTCTAGGTACGCTGAGTTCTTTGAATTCTCGAATAGATCGCCTCCGAATGATTTATCGGATGGATCCTTGCCGTCCAAGAAAGCAGATGGCATTAATGGCCCGATTCCGATCAAGTTGAACTCGTCAATTGCTTTTAACGCCTCCGGCTCAAGTGCATCGAACGTGTTCACCAGGATGGTTGGCTTGCTTTCTTTTCGTAGCAGTTCGAACTGTTCTTCGATCAATGGGAGAGCGAAATTGTACGGATTCGAATCCACCATGAAGGAGGGCAGGTCACGGCTCTTCAGCACTAGTGGCAGTCCTGGTAATTCTACTGCATGGGAAGGGTCACTGTTATTAGCCGTGGCACTGTTTCTGATGAGGTCTTTGTAGCCGTTAAAATAATAGTAGTATATGTCGAACACTGCGGCGGGCTGAATCCAAACGAGCGCAGCCTGGAGGTGAAGTTCACTCGCCACTACCGCCACCCAAGGGAGTAGTATGGTGTACACCATGCAAGTGTAAGGGCGGCCCTCGTTCGCACTAGACACCACGATATCCGCGAGAGCTCGCGAGCCACGGCTCCTTAGCTCGGACATGTAGAGATCTATGTCGTCCCCGGGCTTAAACCCGTCGTCATAGCCGTCAGAGAAGGGAGCAAAAGTCAGGCCACGAGGAGTGCACGAGCCATTGCCTATGCGGCGAAGCGCAGATGTGGCCGTGAAAAAGGTCACGTCCGCGCCCGTGGTGCTGATGAGACGCTTTGCGAATTGCATGGAAGGATTGATGTGGCCTTGAGCGGGGAATGTGATGAGAAGGAAGCGGTGTTGCGTCATGGTGGTGGTTGCGTTGCGGAGGCGCGTAGTGCAGAGTGGAGTTGTTGCGACTAGAAGTATATACGTGTAGGGATGTTTGGTGCAAAAATTGTACGAGTTATGGATTGAGCTTGGAGATGAGGAAGTTCTTGATGTTGGGAGATGTAAGATGTAACTTGGAGATGGGAGGAGCATGTCAAGAGTTTATATAAGTAGAAGGGGTGAGAGAGCGGAGAGTCAAAAACTCAAAATGACGTTTGTGGTGACGAATTTAAGAGGCGTAGACAAGAAAGATGAGAAAGGCTAATTTGTGGTGTTGTGGAAATGAGGATTGTTCTATCAGTTAGTACGTCAGAGAGGGCTTCAAATCTTCTGTCCCCATTTTCCTATCCTCTTCCCTGTTTCCCTATTAAATTTTGACACGTGGCATTTGGTTGTCTCCTCAGCCTTACCACTCCATACCAGCCTACTAACCCCGTGTGTATCTCTAACCCAACTGGTTTTTAGCCTGGGGTTTCTGGGTTTTCAGAAATTTTGGAATCTTTGGGTTTTTCAAGTTGAATAGAGCCAATGCCAAGTTCACAATCGCAAAGGAATGATAATCTCTGGGTATAGCGACTGACTGTACAGCTGAGAATGCTGGGATTGAAACCATGGCCATTTGTCTTCAGGGAGTTAATTGCTCCAACTGAAGTAACCACTCCGTGAGAGTCTGTGAGAGATATCCAAAGTCACAAAAGGGATTTTGGTTCCATCTAGATTAATACTACTACAAAGGGATCTAAACACACTAGCTCAAAACAAAAAATTTCAATGAATAAATTGTAACTTGTATTCCTACAGAAGTAGAAAATATCAAACAAACCGAAAAATATCCAAAATCTTGAAGAAAATTGGTACTGGAAAAAAAAAATTATAAATTGAGTATTCCTTGTCAGTTGCTTATATATTCCCGGCCAGTACATCAATGTGAAAATAAGTTGATAATTAAGTATATAGTGTTGAACTGGAAACACCCAAAATCTGCAAGCCAAGTCCTGCCCAGCTTCAACACGTCCGCCGACGACGACAGATCGCCCAACGCTCCGCCCATCCAATCTGGTCGGGCCACCGCCCCCGACCTTCCGCCGGCAACGCCACTCCTCATCTCAACCTCCTCGGACTAGGATTAGTTAGGGAGAACTCCACGCAAAGAAAACGAAAAAACAACGGGAAAACAGGGACAACGCCTGGAAAGAAGAGCCACACCCCTACCCTCAAACCATCGATCTAGATCCGGAAGGATGAAGATCAGGGCTAGAGAGGAGGGGGAGGGAACTGGGTTCAGATCTGTTTTCTCTCTCTTGAGAACAAAGAACTTAGGAGGTATCTACGATGGCCAACTTGGGGTGAGTTGTTGGGTTAGAGATACACACGGGGTTAGTAGGCTGGTTAGAGGTGGTTATGCTGAGGAGACAACAAATGCCACGTGTCGAAATTTGATAGGGAGACAACTGATTGGCAAATTCAGAAGATTTGAAGCCGACTAAGCAAATTCATCGACGAAAACTGATTGGCACACATGCACACAACTATCTGCTCTTTCCGGCACTGATCAAGATTTGATGGCATTAGATTTCAGTGGCACATGAATTTAGATATGTAGAAAAGTCAGTAGAATATTTTAGGGTTGGTAGAATGTCTAATGCGAGCGTAACTTTATTATTATTATTATTATTATTATTTAGAACAAATGGTACTTGAATGGGGAGGCAACCCACAAGCCTAAAAACATTTTGAACCACTCGTGGTCCGCATGAATCTAACTAAAATCTGGGTTTAGCACCAATTACCGCTTAAGAGCAGTTAGACTTTGTTGGCCTAAGGTTTTCCGACTTGAAACTCCACAGACATCAAGCGGTTGGGCCTCATGATGATCCAAACTCTTTAGAAGCTGACCTATTTACAAGTGCCACATGAGTCATGTACGACCCAATCACATGAGTCCCGCAGAATCCCAGTACACAGTAATCTATCAATGAGAGACTTGTGAATGTTGGGGTTTAAACTTGAGTGGAAATTTTATTCAAATAAGTGTCTTGTCATTCCTGCCAACACTCATTGACTAATGTGAGCGTAACTTGTTAATTTATTGTTGTAAGGAACCTGCAATAGGGTAAGAAAACGTTTATTTCATAATATGGTTAAAATTATTTAGAAGGAATAATACTTGAAATATGAAGAGAACAATTATATGGTTACAATTATTTAGAAGAAATAGTACTTAGAAAGATTAAGAGAGGACTAGGAGACTGTTGAATGCCTGTTGATTCCCCTAAGAAAAACAAGTAATCAACTAATGAAACGAAAGGAGGTGCTGAATGCCCCCAAACTAGTTCTTCCACTATTGCTTCATATGTATGTGTGTGTTAAACCCCATACGTCATAATTATGAACAATATTTACTTTCACCTCATAGACTCATATAGGAATAATTATTAAACATAATTTGTAAAGAATCCAATTCTTCTAAAATGAGAAGATCGTGAAGTTTGTAAATTTCATAAAATCTTCTTCATCCAAATAATCTAAGGGTTAATACAAGACCACATCAAGATAATAGCATAATAACATATTTGAGATTTTTTATTTTAACATATGTTATTCACTGTTAATTACTTCATCAGGGAGAAAGAAAAATCATTTTCCCTTTCTCTTCCAACATAACACACACACACACACACAATTCTCAAATGTAATCTAAAAAAGGAACATATAATAGGACCTGGGCAACCGATTTCTCACACCTCGAATTTCGAATAAAAGAAATTCAAATATGAAATTAATGCGATAACTCAACAAATCACCAAAATGCTTAGAATTTTTTTTCATTTAAACTAAGTAACAAAATAAACCGAGTCCACACATGTCAATACAGATTCAATCACTAGAGTCAAATATTACATCACCAAGTATTTACATAACTCGAAAGTATCAAAATACAAATGTAAACGCTCACTAAGAGCATACTATATACAGCAGTACGATAACAAAATAGGTCATGAACCTAACGCTGCGGTCTCAACTGTGGTTGTCCTGACCTGCAAGAATAACCCTACATCATAGAATAGTGCACCGGATTGCAATAACAAACCGGATAAATTTTTTAAGCTCGTATGAGTAAACTTAATTGAAAAGACACAAACAACACGCGCATACTTAACAACAATTCCACAACTCATGAATAAATTAAGCAACCAAATCAACTCCACAATTTAGTAAGAACCCAAGTCCCTCATGGACAGTAAAAGAAGAAACACACAAAACTCTCTTTTATAAACATGTACTCATGAGAACGATAACATAAAGTTATTCCCCAAGCCTCTAACTGATCGTAACCACTCACCCAGCCAAAGGCATGGTTCCCGGTTTTCTTGCCTTGATCACCAATGTGACAATAGGCTCTCAGACAAAAAACATTTGAAAAGTCCCACATGACTCAAAATATTACAACCAACTCAAGGTACTCTTTCAACACAATATAATTCAACGATTGCATGATATATTGCATTCCCGAAAAGAGTAAATGCTCAAAACAATAATCTGAATAAAATCACAATTATTATACTTCACACAATGTCACACCATCAAGATATATATTTCACGTATACACACACACACACACAGTCATCCACTCAGGAATGTCACTAATACCAACTATAGTTCACAATCGGAAAACACGAGAAAAATTATTTTTATAATAAAATTTCATTTCAACTTACCTATGAATCATAGATCATCAAATTCATATAATTTAAAACAAATATTTATTTTCAAAAAAAAATTCACAATTAAACAAATAATTCCGAATAATAAAGGAACTCCATTCATAAATGAACTCTCTAAGATTTATTCACCTCTAATCCCCGCTAAATCTTCTCTTACAGTCGAGATAAATTATAGGACACACTCTGTCAATCACCTAAGTAAAATAAGGTCTCAACTTAGCACACGATTAAAAAACGAAAGCGGTTACTATTTGAACCGAGCATTTGAACCAAAAACTGAAGATTTCGTCAATCGAAACAAAACTTCATCCGAGACCTCCAAGGTCTCTAGAACACTTCTAGGATCAATTTATCAAAATTATAAGACGATCTAACGGTCGGATCCTTGTGGATCGCAAACCGGGAAAACCGAAACTACGCCAAAATCTAGCATCCTTCAAATGGTCACAACTTGACCCCATAATATATCAACATGCTCGTATCGACGAGTAGATGACAACCATGGAAACAGACACCCAAAAACTGGCCGGACGAGCCGCCATGCGCCACCGCCGGCAACCCCCAAACTGGGTCATGAAACCTATGCCAAAATCTTCACAACAATATGTACAACAACTTTCACAACTACACTGAAGTCAGATTGTAAGCCATTTGGGCGGAAATTACCTCGAAAAATCAAGAAATAAAAAAAAAACCTGAAATTGGATTTTTGATCCATTCTCCTTCCTCACTGCAAATCGATTCAAGCCACTTAGAAGGATTGATGTACGTCTCCTGTGCTTTCGAATGCGACTAGTGGCATGGCTAGATGTAGCTGGAGGACCGAGAAATCACTATGAATGGAAAACGCGCCGCCACCCTTGCTGCGTCGTCCAGGCACCACCACCACAGACTTAAAGAGGATGAAGAGGTGGTTTGAATGAGACCGATGGCTTGCTGGACGGTGAAGCTACGGCGAAAAAGGAAAACAGGTCTGTGGTGGCTCAGGAGAGAAAATTCGGATCCGGATTTCCTTTTTGGAAATTTAGGGTTTTCTGAAAAAATTTCTAAATTTTTCTATTTATCCAAAATTGAAAACTTTTTCATTGGCCATAACTTCTTTATACGAACTTTGATTTTCGTGTTCCGTATGTCCACGAACTCGTATCGACGCGCTCTACGATTTCCCTGAAGGAAGTTTTCACAAAATCGTAATGTATAAAAAGTCAACCCTTGAATCGAAGCATTCCGAGTGAATAATTGCCCGAAATAATTTCTATTTCTCGATTAACATAAGAACAAGGCACCGAAACAATAATTTGTACCAACTGGAACCTTTATTAATTTCTAGAAAAATACAAGAAATTAATACGAAAATCCAGGTCATTACAATCTATACCCTCCTTAAAGGATTTTTGTTCTGAAATTCTAGTACACTAGTCAACAAAAAGTTGTGGATACCTAATCCTTATGTCCGACTCTAACTCCCATGATGCATCACCCTCATCATGGTGACTCCACAATACCTTGACCAAGTCAACTTCTTTCATTCGAAGCCTCTTTGTCGATCCATCCAAGATACAAATAGGTTCACCTTGATAGTACTGTGATCTATCACATGTAATTCATCCTGGATATACTTCTTCAGTATGGACACATGGAAGACATTTGGCACACCAGACATACTAGAATGTAACGCCAAATCTCCAACCTTCTCTAAAATCTCAAAAGGCCCAACATACCTCGGTGCTAACTTTCCATTCTTGCCAAATCTCACCGCACCCTTCATGGGTGAGACTTTCAAGAACACATGGTCACCAACCTCAAACACTACCTGTCTCCTCTTCAAATCAGTATAACTCTTCTGTCTACTCTGTGCCGTTGGGATCCTATCTCGGATAATAGAGATCTTCTCGGTAGTCTCCTGAATAATCTCAGGACCAAGAATTCTCCATCCCTAACTTCTGCCCAACAAATAGGAGATCTACATGGCCTACCATAAAGAGCCTCATATGGTGTCATGGCGATAGTGGAGTGATAACTGTTGTTGTAGGTGAACTCAATCAACGACAGATGATCCTCCCAACTTCCCTTGAAGTTCAAGACACAAGCTCTCAACATATCTTCCATCACCTGATTCACTATGTCAGTCTGCCCATCAGTTTACTAATGAAAAGCTGTAATCATATTTAAGGTAGTTCCCATGGCTTTCTGGAAAGCACCTCAGAAATTCAAAGTAAATTGAGCATCCTGATCAGAAACAATCGATACTGGCACTCCATGAAGTCTCACTATCTCCTTGACATACAACTTGCACAAAGCATCTACGGAGTATGTTGTCAACATAGGGAGAAAGTGTGCCAATTTCGTCAAACGGTCAACAATCAACAATCACCCACACTGAATCATGACTTTGCTTGGACCTCCGTAATCCAGTCACAAAATCCATAAAGATCTGCTCCCACTTCCACATAGGGATAGGTAATGGCTTCAACATACCTGCAGGTCTCTAATGCTCTGCCTTCACCTGCTGACGGGTAAGACACTGTGACACTTACTCTGCTACATCTCTCTTCATCCTATTCCACTAGAACTGCCTTCATAGATCCCTATACATCTTGGTGTCCCCTGAATATACAGTATACCTAGATCAATGTGCTTCCTGAATAATCTGCCCCCTTGAGATCATCACCATCCGGAACATACAATCTCGATCTTAATCTTAACCTACCATCTGATCCAACAGCCCACTCAGAAGGACCATCACTCACCTCTGCAGCTAACTCTATCAACTTTACACATGAGGAATCATCCTACACTTGACCCTAAATAATCTTGGAAATCAAAGTAGGCTGCACAGAAATACTACCAAGGAAGATCCTCTGCTCCCCTCCTGATGGTTCAAGGTCAAACTCAGATCTAGTCTCCAACATAAGCCACTCCTGAACCATTGTAGAAGCAGCTATACCCCTCGATCTCCTGCTCAAAGCATCCACCACTACATTGGCCTTTCCTGGATGATACTCTAAGGAGAATTCATAGTCCTTTATGAGCTCCATCCATCTTCTCTATCTCATGTTTAACTCCTTTTGAGAGAATAAATACTTCAAACTCTTATGATCAGAAAAAAGTTCGAACTTCTCACCATACAAGTAATGCCTCCAAATCTTTAAGGAAAAAACTACAGTAGCCAGCTCCAAATCAAGAGTGGGGTAGTTTCTCTCATGAATCTTCAACTGTCTAGAGTGATACGCAACAACGCCGCCATGCTGCATCAACACACACCCCAAACCTTGATGAGATGCATCACTATAAATGATTAAACCACCACCACTAGTGGGAATAGTCAACACTGGAGCGGTAGTCAATCTAGTTTTCAGCTCATTGAATTCCTTATCGCATTCTTCAGTCCACAAAAACTGAACATATCCTTCCTGGTCAACCCGGTCAAAGTAGAAGCAATACTAGATAACCTCTTAATGAATCACCGATAATACCCAGCCAAACCAAGAAAACTACGAATCTATGTAACAATAGTGGGGCAACTCCAACTCATCACTGCTTCAACCTTAGAATGATCCATAGACACTCCATTCTTCGAAACTACATGACCAAGAAATTGATCTCCTACTACCAAAACTCACACTTCTCGAACTTAGCATACAGCTTAGCATCTCTAAGAACCTGTAGTACAATCCGCAGATGCTTATCATGATCCTCCAAAGACTTGGAGTAAATCAAGATATCATCCATGAATACTACCACATACTGATCCAAGTACGGATGAACATACGGTTCATCAAATCCAAATCCATAAAAGCAGCAAATGCATTGGTTAGACCAAAAGGCATGACAACAAACTCATAATGTTCATACCTGGTCTTGAAAGCAGTCTTAGGATATGTTGTTCCTTCACCCTCAACTGGTGATAACCGGATCTCAAATCGATCTTAGAGAACATTGTAGTTTCTCTAAGCTGATCAAATAAGTCATCAGTCCTAGGCAAGGGATACCTATTCTTGATGGTCACCTTGTTCAACTACTGATAATACACACACAACTGAAGTGAACTATCCTTCTTCTTTACAAACAATACCGGTGCGCCCCAAAGAGAAGTATAGGATCTAATGAATCCCTGCTTAAGTAAACCCTCAATCTGAACCTTCAACTCCTGAAGTTCAGCTGGTGCCATCCGATAAGGTACCTTTGATACAGGTGCAGTACCTAGTATCACACCGATATCTCCTGTAACATATCTCCTTAGAGGTAACCTCGATATCTCCTGTAACATATCAATATACTCAGAAACAACAAAAATCACTGTCATAACTGTAGTACCACTCACAAACTCAATGTGTGCCAAGACTCCTGCCATATCTCAGACACCGATAACAAAACACCGGCTGTCCAAGGATATGGAAAGACATAAGCATCTCAAAACAATCAAACATAACATGTTTGGCCTCAGCTAATCTACACCCAAGATCACATCGTATATGTGGTCCGGAATCATAATCAAGGATGCAAAGAACTCTCTACCACAAATCACAATAGGTCATGTATCCCAAATCATGCTAATTAAGCTCAAGAGAAATACCGAGAGGCAATGTAACACACAAAGATCTAGCAAGAGGCATAGTAGTCAAACCCAACTCATCTACCACAGAACTAGATATGAAAGAATGAGTCGCTCCCATATCAAACAATACTCTATCAAGGTAGTTAAAAATAGATAAGATACCTTTCACCCCTGAACTTCGCTGACCGATAGCAAACACTCTAGCCTGGCCCAGTGGCAACTGTCTTTGTTGCTTCCCCTGCCCACCATTTTGAGGTCGGGTACACTCCCTGGCAACATGTTCTGCCTATCCACAACTAAAGCATACCCTGGTCCTCGTCTTCAGGCACCCTCTGGAAACATGGCCCACCTCGTTGCAGTTGTAACATCTTAGTGGTAGGTTGCCTGATAGGTACAACCCTAATAGGTACAGCTACCACTGTAACTGGAGCCTGATGATGAGTCCGTTGTCTCTTCCAAGACCTACCTTGATGACCCATCTAACTACTACTCCAGGCAAGAGCTTTCTCCTTTCCTTGGGAATCTCTCAAAGCAGCCAACTCATCCTGGTGAGTTTGGTATCCTACTCAAGAGCCATGGCCTTAGCTAAGATAAGTGCCATAGTAGGCAAATCCAGAATGGTCACATCATGCTTGAGAGAAGCATTTAACCCCCGTTGAAACTTCTTAGCCAAACTAAGAGCATCCCACGGTCTCACAAATCGATACAACCATAAGAACTTCGCCTTATAATCCCTAACATTCATAGTTCCTTGAACTGGAGTAAGGAACTCCACCTCTAACTGCACTATCACTAAAACCGAAAAGTACTTCTCCCTAATGAGTCTTACAAAATCATCTCAGGTCATGGTGGACATATCCCCAACCCTCTATGTGTACTCCCACCATACCCGTGCCTCATCCTGGAACAAAAAGGTAGCTATCTCCCTCTTCTCATTGTTGGAACATACGACCATCCTAAAGTAGTTCTCTACGTTCTTGATCCACTGATTAGCCAACATATGGTCTGTACCACTCAGAAATGCAGCTGCTCCTAACCTAGTAATCTCCCTCGCCAATCTCGACAGATGATTGGCATCGATCACAGCAACCATAGGTGGAGCAGGCTGCTCAACATGCGATGTCTCCACCTCCTCCTCAAAGATCTCCTTAACATGAGGGATCTTGCCCCTACCTCTGGGTCTACCTCGACCTCACAGATGATCCATTTCCTAAGAAGCATAGCACCACGTGCCCAATACTTGTATAAAACTTAAACACAAGTATAAGTTAAATACAAAGACCGTGTTAACCAAAACACTAACACACAGAGGGTACAAAAAGCTCATACACTTCACCTACAGGGTCAACCTATGCCCTAATGACTTAACGTTCAAGACGACACCTAACACTCTCACATACCTAATGACTATATCAATTTTGAAGAGCATATGATGGGGATCCTCTACAGACAGGCCATCACTCGAGTAGTAATGATTATATTACTAAATATGTACCTTACGCTCTGATATCAAACTGTCACACCCCAAATTTTAAATAAAAGAAATTCAAATCCGAAACGCGATAACTCAACAAATTAATCTCCCAAATGCTTAGAATTTTTTTTTCATTTAAACTAAGCAACAAAATAAACTGAGTCCACACATGTCAATATAGACACAATCACTAGAGTCAAATATTATATCACTAAGTGTTTACAAAACGCGGAGGCTTCAAAATACAAAATGTAAACGCTCACTAAGAGCATACTACATACAGCAGTACGATAACAAAATAGGTCTTGAACCTAACACTGATGCAATTACACGCCGCGGTCTCAACCCTGGTTGTCCTAGCCTGTAGCTAGGAATAACCCTTACACCATAGAATAGTGCACCGGGTTGAAACAACAAACCGGTAAGCTTTTACAAGCTCATGTGAGTAAACTCAAATAACTACAAAACACCTTTCCGACTCAAGGACAACAAATCAACACAATGATTATTTCCCAAAATCAAAATCCTTTTATTTTTAAGGAACAGACACCCAAAAACTGGTTCAACGCGCCGCCGGCAACCCCCAAACTAGGTCATGAAACCTATGCCAAAGTGTTCCCAACAACGTGTACAACAACTTTCATAACTACACTGAAGTCAAATTGTAAGCCATTTGGCCGAAAATTACGTCGAAAAAAATCAAGAAATAGGAAAAACCCGAAATTGGATTTTTTATTGATTCTCCTTCCTCGCTGCAAATCGGCTCAAGCCACTTGGGAGGATTAATGTATGTCTCTTGGGCTTTCAAAAGCAACCAGTGGCGCAGCCAGAGGTGGGCGGAGGGCGGACCAAAAATGTGCCGCCTGCTTACTGCACAATCTAGGTGGCGATTCACCATGCACCACTACCACAGACTTGAAGAGGATGAAGAGGCGGTTCAAATGAGATTAGTGGCAGCCGGAAAATGAAGATACGGCGAAAAAAGAAAACGGGTTGGTGGCGACTTGGGAGAGAAAAATCGGATCCGGATTTTTGTTTTTGGAAATTTAGGGTTTTCTAAAATATTTTCCAAAATTTTCTATTTATCCAAAATTGGAAAATTTTTTTGTTGGCTATAACTTCTTCATACGAACTTTGATTTTTACGTTTTGCATGTCCACGAACTCGTATCGACGCGCTCTACAATTTTTCTGAAGGAAGTTTTCACAGAATCATAACGTATAAAAAGTCAACCCTTGAATCGAAGCATTCCGAGCAAATAATTGCCTGAAATAGTTTCTATTTCTCAACTAACATAAGAACAAGGCATCGAAACAATAATTTGAACCAACTGGGACCTTTATTAATTTATAGAAAAATACAAGAAATTAATACGAAAATCCAGGTCATTACAAGGGGGCATGGTGGGAGTAGTCAACCATTTTAGACAGGCAATTATAACAAATAATCGGCAATGAATACGGCTATAAATGAATTCATGATTATGTCTATGAACACGACAATCATTGCAATTATAAATATGAAAATAATTGCAGTCATAAGTGCAGAATTGATGAAAGCGTGAATGCAATACTAATTACAGCCATTAGCACGGTAATGATGATCGCCGTAAATGAGGTAATGATTGCATCCATAATTACAGTGATAATTACAGCAGTAAATACGGTAATCATGAGAGCTATAAGTGCGGTAATCATGACTGCCATTAGTGCGACAATGATGACAACTTGCGGACTACGTAAGTGTCCACCTATAAATAGGGGACTCACCAGCTAGGGAAGACATCTAATTTTGACTTGTTTTGACTCCACTCGACTAAGAAATATACTTACTTAAGCATTGGAGGGTTTTCTGCAGGTACCCCCCACTCCTCTTCAAGCCAACGGTCAAAATTCCAAGTCAACACTCAAATGATCGAAGCTTCTAGATTGTTCCTGGTCAGCACTAGCTCCAGTCTACAATCATTGGTGAGTCAAAATCTTCTTCGAAATTTTTGGTCACCAACAATTTGACAAATACAAACCCCAAATGAAGTTGGCTCGAATCTAGTTGGGGACTTGAAATTCATCTAGAGCAATGGAAAAGGTATGATGATATCCTGACTTTGTCTTGATAGAAAGATCAATACGACTCGACAAAAATCAAGTGAGGAAATAAAAGTGTTTAGTGATTGTTTTGCGATGTTTTGCACATGTTGATTTTCTCATTCAAGAGATTATTGAAATTACTTTTGTTGCATTATTCGTATGAATAATGCTGTCCAAAAAAAAAAAATTAATTCAAGATCATCACTTGATCAAAAGGGACATTTCTTTCCTCTCCCTAGTTGCACAATGAACTTCCTTTTTCTTCTTTTCTTACAGACTCTAGAACAAGTTTTTTTTTAATTTTTATTAAATAAACATCTCATATACAACAATTAGTCTATTGTGAGTCGAACTCATGACCTCCCACTTATAAAGGAGACTTATGTCACTAGACCAAATGATACTGATCATCACTCTAGAACAAGCATTTGATAGAATATTTTGGTTTAATTGAATCTCAAAATGGCCTTTAGTAATTGTTTGAGCCCAAAAGTAATTTTGGCAAGATCCTTTAAGTGCATTTAGCGTAGCGGGCCGATACCTGTGGCCCAAAAATAAGCCTACTTGGGTTTGGGTTACAGCTTCACCCATCCCGTAATCCATAAGGAAAACGAGCCCTTATTGGAGTCAAGTAGCGGAGATTGAGTAGGAAACTTCAATCAATAATCCTTCTATGGCAAGGAACAGTCGAAACCCTAGGTATAAATACCAGGTTTCAAGGATGAATTAAGGACGACTCTCAAATCTACTAATCGCACAGATTATCAAAGTCTCTCCGGAGCAAACCTACCTGCAACCCAGTTGCAAACCAGCGAAGCAAGGGTAACGCCTTCGCAACCCAGCGAAGCTAAAGTCACGCTTTAGCAAAACCCGTGCTTTCTCCAAACTTCCCGGTGATTGCTCTGCTCAACCTTCAACATTTGAGTATCAATTCGGTGTCGCGAAGAGATCACAACCAAAGTCCTTACCCGTAAGGCAAGAAGTTCTTTTGCCGGAAGGCAGAGAAAAGAGCCTTGTGACGAGGTTGGTGCTCTCCTCGTCCACGACGCTTGATTCAAGAAGTCAGGTCAAGGGATTCCCCGACGACTGCAACACACGGTGCTGGCACGCCTGCTCAATCACATCAGCAAAAGAGACAGTTTGCAAGCCAATTGGTTTTGGAGCCAAACAGTAATTATAATTATATGTACCATATTTAAGTAAAGAGGTTTTTTTAGTCAAAGTGGGTGTGAAATTACAAAAACATCTTTATATCATATATTAATTAGAAATTATATTTAATAATTAAGAGGTAAGAACATAAATAACAAAATTAAAATTAAAAAAGAAAAGGAATTCCACTTCTCTGTATGTACTTCCCACTATCTGTAGTAACTCCTCACTCTTTTTTGATAAATTTTCTCACATATATTTAATTAATCACAAGGTGTGTTTTTTCTTGTATTAAACAAATGTAAGGAGATCTGAAATTTAATTCTAAAACCGATTTAATTTGTTCTTTAGACTAATCAACAGTCAGATTGTTGTCCTTTGCTATATCAAAAGACACATATTTTTTCCGACCCTCAATAAAACTGCATACAACTCACAAAAGCAAGAAAAAATTGTGTCAAAAACCCTAAAGGCTCTCTGCAGCAGCCCAAACCTAGAAACCCTAGTACCCTATTCCGGCCTCTGCGTCGGCGTTTATGCAACTAAATCAACCGAATTCCACCCTACTTCGTTTCTCAGCATGTCTAACATCAATCGGTTACCAGAAGCTTCGCTACTTCCCTCACCATTACGAGTGATTACTTCATCGACATCTTCGGTATGTCTAAAGGAGGTACATAGCGTAACTCTCAGTCTTACCTCCTGGCATGGCCTCTCACCACGAATCCGACAACGACAATGGATCTGAGATGCCATTTTTGGCGTGTTTGGGTATTGAATCAGGGGGCTCTAATGTCCAGTAGAGGACCCAGATAGGTTTATGTTCTCCATCGATCTCTGCAGCGACTGCAAGAAGGTTTTGATGGGCAGGAATTGGAGTTTTAACTAGGCTCTCGTGGTGCTACAGTCATATGACGAAGTTGCACTGCTGCAATCGGTACAAATACAGGATTTATTCTACTAGGTTCACATGACCAATATGTCGTCGGCGTATGAACAATAGAAAAGCATTGCCAATGTAGCCTTGGTGGCCGGGAAATATCTGGACATTGATGGGAAGTTGTTTGATGCTACATGGGAGATTAGGGTTCGTGTCTCCTATTCAATCTTGAAGCCGTTCTTTCTGAAAAATAAATAAATAAATAAATAAATTAAAAAAACCCTAAAGTTTGCTAAAGGGGTTGAGCAGAAGGTGCACTTCCTTTTCGAAAATTTATTGGGCAAGTATGGCATCTGTGATTGTGTTTTCCATGAAAATGGCCCCTACAACGGGGATATTATGCCATATGCTGTCAAGACTGTTGAGCGTCATTTTTCATTGTCAAGGAGGGAACTTTTAGGTTTCAGGGCATCATTTGTCATTCTCAGTCAACTAAGTAGGGCGCCGAGCCAATCAGGTATCACCGCGTGTCAAACTGTGTCAGATACTCCCATCCTGCCACCAGTAGGTCGTATACTATTCGATGGTGCTGAGTCCAGCTAGCCAAGGCGCCCGGTGATCATCAAGAATGCTGAAGCAAGAGCAGTCGGTGATGAGGACTCCCTTACTCTTGTTCAGGTCGAGGCCGAGAGTTAGGCTAAGATGGGTAGATCTTTTCCCTCCCCGAATAAATTACAATTCTTGATGTTCGACTTGCTTGAGGGGAAGACAAGTACGGTTGCCTCTACAAAAAAGGTGAAAATGCCTAAATTCTCTTCTAAATTCTTTGGGTCTTGTGGAAACCACTAGAGGCATGTTAGTGCTAGTTGAGATCTTGATGCCAAAGCCATTACTTGAGTTGCCAGGCACAAAGAAGAAGAGGGGAAGACCTTTGGGGTCCAAAAATAAAACTTCTAAATTGAAGAAGGTCTCCGTTGGTGAGGTCTTAACTGTTCTGTACTCAGGTAAGCCCCAAGCCCTAGCTTGAAGGGCAAGAAAAAAATATAGATGGTTGTGGTAGGAGCCTATTTACTATGTCTTACTATTTTCATAGTTTATAGACTCACTTTTAAATAAGTGAGCGGTTAGTTCGCATATAGATGGTATGTTTCTATGTATCACAATAGCTCTCTTACTACAACTTCTCGATCTGTCTAGTTGAAGACAGTAGAAAGATATGTAATGGTTATCTTGACATGCATTAATGAAATCCACATTTTCCTAAAAAAAAAAAAAAGTTGTTCTTCATTTTGTTGTTGATAAATGAGATGTATCACAACGTCATTTAGTTCTTTTTTATTTTTGTTATTATTATTTTTTTTAATGAAGTGACGGTAGTAAAGGTTTTTTTTTTTTTGTTTTTTGAGTAAAATGAGGTCAGCCCTTTATTGAAAATGAAAGATTACAACGATGCCAAGCCAATAGGCATAAAAAAGAAAATAAACAATGCGAAAAGAAAAGATGCAAAAATTGCATTAGAAATACAAAGAATTAAAAATGCAAGAGCAGCAGCGTCGAAAAGTAGGGCTGATTTTACACTACGGATTGCAGCCGTGTAGTGATTTGAGTAGTTGGTGGTTTGACTACCCATCGAACTCCAACGCATAATTTGATAAAAATCAATTTGGCGCCGGAATGAAGGCACTCTCCCACCTAAAGATCGAAGCCTGCCAAGGGTATCAGAACATGGCCATGTTGGCAGACAATCTTTCACGAACAAATACCATAGAATTGGGTCCTGGAGCCAATACCAGTAAAGCACAAGAACCCTATTCCAATGAGAAAAACAAGCACGCCATTAGATACTCTACGAGATGGTTTTGTATTAACACGCCATTGGATAACTTGATGTAGAAGATTTTATGAAATTTCCAAATTTCTTGAGGAGTCGTATCCATTTTGGAACTCTAGCCTATAACAGGACGTTACGACTAATCCCTATAAAGTTTTGATTAATCTAATGACACGTTTACTTACTTGGAATGAAAAATAATCATGAATCGGAGACAAGTGAAATGAGAGAAGAAAGAAAACGGTATTGATTCTGAAGGAGTTGATTCCTAAACTCATCTCCCTCCTTCGTAATCAAATTCCTGAGTATTCAGTAATCGATTCCTTATAAAGAGGTGAGATCTACACCCATTCTGATTTCTTCATGTGTCAGTAAACGCAGTAATACTTTTACCCAGAATTATTCTGATTTTTTATATGTTAATAAACGTAGGAATAGTTTTACTGCGTAATCATTCTCTCTCATTCTAAATAAATAAACGTGTCGTAAATTTAATTCAGTGTGTACGTGGCTTTAGAGTTTAGATTCCTCACATCTTCATTGACAAGGAAGATTTAACTTTTATTATTTCATTTTATCTTAATTACTATAGCTAGCCATGCTTTGAAAAGACTAGACAAAGATCTCTAGTCAGACTATGATACCGGATCAAACAAAACTTCCTAATCAGAAGATCTAATAAAAAAACACATGGGATTGATTGCATGGTCAAATTTAATTTGTAAATTGGACGTACGTGCTTGGGTCATGGTCTCAAAACATATATTCTGGCTTTTACTTGTGAATTGCGTGATGATAAAGAAACAGCTAGGCAATTCCAAAAAGCAAGAGAGACACTTAACACCGAGCTGAAGAGCCAACTGAAGCGAAGCTTCTGGGGAACTGTTTCAGTTGGAGCGATGCGATATGATTTGATCCGATCCGATCCACAAACACGTACGATGATGTGTCCAGCGACAGACTGCAATCCGATCGATACACAATACCCACATACATGCATGTGTTGTTCGATCAAGGGAGCCACAGTATGTATAGATAGAGATTAATGGATCTGTCGTATAAGGATGACGAAAAGAGACAGACAAAAATTAATTTCCCGAGTGAAAAATTACAAGGAGAACAAGAGATTTTTTTTTTTTTTTTAGTAAAACAAAGCGATGCTTTTATTAATTTAAGATAAATGGTTACAATCGAATTGTAAAGCATCTAAAATAATTGTTGGAGCTTGATCTAATCCTATCCGATTAATATTGGATTTGAGATTTAAGACAACTAGCCTACCTGTGCTAGGAGCACCAAGGAAAACTAGATAAAATTTCAAAAACTATAATGGCATAAACATAAAATTTAAGGTGCCATTCACTATTACATTGAAGTTCAGAATTTCAAGAACCTACATAACTATGTAAGGTCATCTCAACAAAATATAGTAGCTTGAATCCTCATTTCCTAATGGACAATATTGTGGTGCTCTATAAGACTCATTTACCTTGTGCAAATCTAATCCCATGTATGCAAGCTAGTATCACCTATGTCAAGCATAATGTAGCTATTTGGAGCAATCATTTGAGATCCTAAATAAAACCATCTCCAATGGATATGTCAAATCCACGTGGAGACCTCTAACAGCTAGAAAAGACATCTGCAACCCCTCCAACCCATGGGTCTTATTTGACGTGTAAATGACATTTTCATTTGGACTGTCAAATTTGACAGAAATTTGACAGAGGCAAAGGGAACTATCTTTTATATTTTATTGTTTCGTCCTCTTTCTCTTCTCTCTCTTTCTTCCTGAGCGTCTTCTTGTAACTATGGAGAAACCCAATCGTTTTCCCATTGCAATTCCTAGTCCCTTGCTTGTAACAGACAATGAATTTGAGGAGGAAGAAGAAGACTCCTTCAATTTGGAAATTAGTGCAGAATCAAACACCGAAACCCACCAAGAAAATCCCAAGCTTCCCACAGACGGCGTCAATGTTAATGTCTAAAGTTCAGCGGTAGCTGAACCTAGGTTAATACTGATCTGATGGGCGGATCGCTACTTGTGATGTTCTCAGGGCTTCCGCTACCTGTCAAGTGAAATACAAAGGGCGTCAGAGGGAGACCACGTTGGGCGGTCTTCTTCTCTTCGAAGCCTAAGTTAGTCAATGTATTTATGTTGACAAAGTAACAATAGGTGAGTAATAAATGCGTAATTAATGAGGAGAGATGAGAGAACCTTTTATAGGTGAGGAGGGAGCTGATCTTCTTCATGTTTTCGATGTGGGAATGATGTGCTTCAGTCCCCAGCTTCTGGAGCTTCTGATGCTGTCTTGGCGTGGCGCGTGGCAGCGCGTCGACGGTGATTTGGGGTAAGCCGGGGCTTAGGCTGTAGCCTGCTTGGCTGTGTTCTCGTAGGTCACTCCTGTGGCGGGAGTTGGTACCGCTGGCGGTAGTATAAGCGTGGCTCATTGTAGCTAATTATGTTTGCAAATGCCTATGTAAGTACAAAGCCAAAACAGAACCAACCCTTTATGTTTCTCCTCCTCCTAATTCAATTCCGAAAGGAAAATCATGTCAATTAAACCCATTTGCAAGCCTCAGTTCCCCATTACTGTACTCAACTCAGCTCCAAAGTTTGGATGTTCGATTTTTAGAAAATCCAAATCAACCCATACAAAAATGCAGACCTTCAGATTCAATTCACATTTGGGGATAAAGAGAGATAGTTCACAGTCATCCCAAAATGATTGAAATCAGATAGGGAGGAACTTACCCAGCCATGGGTAAATGGCGAATGACGATCGAAGACCACCGACTCTGTGTTAGAGAAAATCACTCTCCTACATTGATTTCCTCTCCACAATCAAAACTGATTGTGTAACTGTAGATTAGTTATTAGTTTTAAATATTTGTATTTATAGCATTGAATTCTGTTGGTAACAGTAGAGCAAATCTTAGCTATATAATGGTACAATTGTAAACATACAGATCAATGAAAATCATATTCAACATGGTATCAGACTAGATCCTTACCTGTTCTGTTCTCCTTCTTCCTTTTCCAATATTCCTACATCTTCCTTTAGGTATCATACCTTCATCCTGCATCAGCTGTATTCCTTTTCCCACCATCAAACACTGGCCAAAATTGTCATTCTTTCTTTCAGCAGCAGCAATAGTATTCCTTTTCATAGCAGTATTCCTTTTCCCACAACCTCTGTACACGATGCAACACAACGTGCCTAGGTTGTTCTCTTCTCCTACTTAGGCTTCCTATTCTTCTCAAGACCCACAACGGTTTTTCGGCCCAAATACTGCTCCCCCTTTTGCTGGAGTCCATTCTGCTGCGGATCCAACTTGGTACTTGGTACCCGGACACCAGTGCCACACATCACATGACAACTATGCTTATCAACAATCCACGATCTTATGGTGGGCCTCATAATGTATATATGGGTAATGGGGACTCGATGCCCGTTTCCCATACTGGTCACCCCCCTTATCATTAGGTTCTTCCAACTTTTCTCTACAAAATGTCTTTTGCATTCCGTCAATTTGTAAAAATCTTCTCTTTGTGGCTCGTTTCACCAAAGATAATCTTGTTTTCTTCCTATTTGCTCTAGATTTCTATCAAATCTATTGTTTACGTACTGGTCGTTTGTTATTTCAGAGCCCATGCAAAGATGGTCTCTATCCGCTTCGCTTGTCTTCCCAGTCCACAGTCCCCCATGCACTCTCCTCTGTTGACTCGTCTCTTTGGCACAATCGCTTAGGTCATCCCTCCTCTTCCGTTTTAGCTCGTTTAGGATCTAGTCTTGGTTCCACACTTTCTTTTCATTCTTTTTGTAATAATTGTGCACATTGCAAGTCCCATCAATTACCTTTTCCTTCCAAACATATTTCTGCCTTTTTTCTATTCTATAATTCATAGTGATGTATGGATGTCTCCTACCTTGTCTGTCACTGGCTTCAAATATTATGTTCTTTTCACAGATGAATACTCTCATTATACATGGCTTTATCCTATGCACCCAAAAAATGAGGTCCTTACTCACTTTAAAAAATTGGTTGCCTTGATTCGCAATATTTTCCACAATTCTGTACAATACCTTCAAGGTGACAATGGTACAGAATATGTCAACAATGCTTTCTCCCAGTTTTGTGACTCTTCGGGCATCTAACAACGATTTTCTTGTCCATACACTCCACAACAAAATGGGCTTGCTGAAAGAAAACATCGACACATTGCCACTATGGCTCGCACTCTACCTCTCTCCTCGGGTGCTCCTCAAAATCTTTAGGCTGAGGCTGTTCTCACATCTGTATATCTCATTAACCTTCTTCCCACTCCTACTCTAAATTGGGATACTCCTCACACATGTCTCTATTGTCATCCTCCTTATTCATCCCTTCGTGTTTTTGGTTGCTCATGTTTTCCTTACCTAGGTACAAATGTTCACAACAAATTGTCTAGTCGTAGTGTCGAGTATGTCTTCCTTGGTTATAGTTCCCAACACAAAGGTTATCATTGTCTCGATCCAAACACCGGTTGTGTCTAGATCTCGCGTCATATTTTATTTCACGAAACCAATTTTCCCTACAAAAACTTGCAGGTACACGCTAATTCATCTTCAGCTACCTTCGAGTTCACTCTTCTCTCCAATTGAGTTAACATTGCACCTCCGCAGTCCATCCTGCCGAGCTCAATGTCATCTGGCCCAAGCCCAACTGCTCGCCCAATTGAGCAATCTGCCCTTCCTTCTCTCACAGTGCAGCCCAATGACCCAAGTCCAAGTCTGCAGCCCAATGCCCCAAGTTCACACTCTGGTCAAAATCCACCCTTGGCGTCTCTCGAATCAGACAGGCACTCCATCAATCTCGTGCTTCCGCTTCCTTCATCGCCGCCCCCTGCTCGTGCTCCTTCGGTCGCTCTTCCGATCGTGACTTACTGCCACCGTCACCGACCGGTGGATGCACCGAAGCCGCCTGCTCAGTCCACCATCGCTCTGCAACCAAACGATGATACTCCTCCGATCATCATTAAACCTCTAGTCACCACTGACCCTCCATCACCGGTCATTGTACCTCCCCCTCCTCCTCCACCAATTCAGGCACCAGCTCCTCCACCAATCCCCGCGCCTCCTCTACCGCCCCCAACACACCCCATGAGGACTCGACTCCTAGATGGAATCATCCAGCCCATAATTCACACAGATGGCATTGTAAAGTATCCCATTCCAAAAGCTCTATTATCTGTTATTCATTCCATGGAACCAACTTGTTATACTCAGGCTTCCAAAGATGTGAATTGGAGAGCTGCCATGTCCGGGGAGATTAATGCTTTATTGAAAAACCATACATGGTCTCTTGTTCCTCCATCTTCATCTCAGCATGTTGTGGGCTGAAAATGGGTGTTCCACATTAAGCAAAACCCGGATGGCTTAGTCGAGCGTTACAAGGCCCGCCTTGTTGCCAAAGGATTCCATCAACAGCACGGGATCGACTATGGTGAGACCTATAGTCCTGTTATCAAGCCTGATACCATTCGAACAGTTCTCTGTGTTGCTGTGGCTAGGGGTTGGCCTCTCCGTCAGCTGGATGTCAAAAATGCATTCCTCCATGACTATCTTCAGGAATACGTTTACATGACTCAGCCTCTTGGCTTCGTCAATTCCTCTTGGCCCTCCTATGTATGGCCTCAAACAAGCACCCCGTGCTTGGTTTCAACGCATGAGCTCTGTTATGCTTTCTGTTGGTTTTCGACATAGTAAAGATGACTCATCTTTATTCATCTATCAACATGGACAACATACAATTTTCTTTTTACTCTATGTTGATGACATTGTCATTACGGGCAGCAGTGATCAGCTTCTTCAAAGTTTTATTGATGCCTTGGGCTGTGGATTTGACATTAAGGATCTTAGTCCCCTTCACTATTTCCTTAGTTTACAGGTCTAGCTTCATTCCAATGGCCTTCACATCAATCAACTCAAGTATGCTCATGATATTTTAGAGAAACATGATGTGTTACTCAGTCAACCAGTGAGCACCCCAATGTCAGCAAAGGCTGTTCTCACCACACATGATGGTGGTCTTCTTGAAAATCCAACTGTCTTTCGTGAAATGGTTGGCTCCTTGCAGTACCTAACCCTTACACGCCTTGACATCGCCTTTGCGGTCAATTCTGTGTCACAATTCATGAGTCAATCTCGCGCTCTGCATCTCATTGCAGCCAAATGTATTCACCGCTATGTCAAAGGCACACTAGGCCATCGTCTCCATTTTAGTCCTCAACGCCAACCTGCCCACCTTTCTGCTTTGATGCCGATTAGGCCGGCTGCCCAGAATCTCGCCGTTCCACTTTCGGCTATCTCATTTACCTTGGCAATACCCTTGTCTCTTGGTGTTCCAAAAAGGAACCTACCATTGCTCGCTCTAGTGCTGAATCTGAATATCGATCCCGTGCTCATTCCAGTGTCGAGACAACTTGGTTATGCTTCTTACTATATGAACTTGGTGTCCATATTCAGTACCCCATTCTGCTTTACTGTGATAACCTAAGTGCCACATACATGGCTTCTAATCCGGTCTTCCACGCTCGCACCAAGCACATCGAGTTAGATTATCACTTTGTTCGTGAAAAGGTAGCTCTTGGGAGTCATCAGGTTCATTTTGTCCTTTCCGTTGATCAACTAGCTAATCTTCTTACTAAACCGCTTCACAAGCAGCGCCATAATCTCCTGTATACCAAACTTGTGCCTCCTGAGCTGCCCAGTTTGAAGGAGGGTGCTAGAGAAAATCAATCTCCTACATTGATTTCTATCCACAATCAAAACTGATTGTGTAACTATAGATTAGTTTTGAATATTTGTATTTATAGCATTGAATTCTGTTGGTACAGTAGAGCAGATCTTAGCTATATAATGGTACAATTGTAAACATACAGATCAATGAAAATCATATTCAACACTCTGTGCCTTTTCAAGTTTCTGGGTTCAATTGACCTATAGCCTTGAATAATCCTAGTCAGTATTTATATGATTAATACCCAACTCACTTTCCTTTAATACCAGCTTGCTTAAATTTGGTCTGGAGAGGAGGAAGAAGATAGAGAGAGAGAGAGAGAGAGAGAGAGAGAGAGAGAGAGAAGCAGTCGAGAAAAAGATAATGAAACTGGAAGGAGAAGTCGAGAAGGACTCCTTGACATAATAGTTAATTGTTTACGGACTAAATAATTTTAAAAATGAATAAAATATTTTTGGGGCCGTGACCACTTACCAAATTTTAGCCTAAAAATTGCTTACTTACTCCACTGAGAGTTTTTTAGTCCCATTTACCCAATCTAACATTTATTGACAGTTTTAACCTTATTTTAATATATAAATTACACTCATCTCGCTCTCTCTCACTCTCACAGTCTCACACATCTACCTCCTCACCCCGACCACTATCGTCGAGCCCTAGGCCTCGTAGCTTCTATCACCGCTGGCTACCAATAGGCATTTCTCGGCCATCACCACCGCCTACTCCATCGTCGATCCCTAGGCCTCCATAATCGTCACTTTCTCTTTCTCTCTCATTGTCGTCCCTCCCTCCTGTCTCCGAACAATCAAGTCCCAAATCTGGGACGAGGCTTCGGTGAACGAAGCCATCCTCGAATCCTTGGAGTCTACCGAGGTTTTGGACCGTAGCCAAGGGATTCCAATCATGGATTCTAGATCCCGAGTCACTACCATCTCCGCCGGACGGCGATTGACTAGGCTATTGGGGATAGTGATCTCATAACCGGAGTTGGTAGCGGAGTTGGGCATCGGGGACTGGACGGTAGCGAAAGAGGAGGAAGGGAGGAGGTCCCTGAAGAAGGTGTATAACTCGGAGCTCTTGAGGGATAGAAGCTCCAAGTCGAGCTGTGGGGGCCAGTGGCATGGCTTCACGACACCGTCTTTCTTCTCCACTTGTTCCAGTTCTTCTTCTCCATTCAAGCTTTTCCGGTAATCTGCGACAGCCTCGCCGTTCCTTCACTCACATAGCTTTCCCTCAATTAATCTCTTTTCAGCTCTTCCGGTTGCCTCGATTTTGGCGCTGAGATCCAATTATTGTTTCGCTTTGTGAATTGCTTAGTGATCATGTTTAATAATTAGTACTGCTTCAAGGTTGGGATTCGATTTTGTTTCAAGTTTGTTTCTATTATTTTGAATCGTTTTTGGATGGTAATAGTGCGACACAAATGATTATTAGAAGGCAACAATACAATTATTGGGAGGCAATAATACGATTATTGGGAGACAATAATACGATTATTGGGGAGCAATAATATGATTATTCAGAGGCAATATACGTCTATTGAGAGGCAATAATATGATTATTGGGGGGTCAATAATATGATTATTGGGGGGTCAATAATATGATTATCGGAGGGGGGGGGGGAATGAAATCAGACGCTGGAATCCAGTTACCAGTCCGGTAGCCGGATTCCAGAGTCCACGGCCGGTCACTGGTCGCTGGAGTCCGGCAAGGTCTCTAATTACTTCTCTCTCTAAGTGACAAAGAATGAGAGGGCAAAATTGTCCCAAACATAAATAAAAATGAATTAAAAAAAATACTTAATTGGGTATTAGGGAAATGATCTCTTAGAGTGTTTGGGTAAGTAGGGTTAATTAACCAAAAATTGGGTAAATGATCATTTTCTCAATATTTTTATAATTTGACATATCCATTGGAGATGAAGTCTAGCAAAAATAACATTGCCATGTCAGCTTTCAAATTCAATTTTGACACACTCTATTTGACATCTCCACTGGAGATGCTCTTATAGAATCCAAGCCCAACAATTTTGGTCTACCCTTGGGCCCTAATCTAAGAAGCACCCCCAAATATTTTGGACATCCAAATTTCACTCATTTATTTGGGCCTCCAAATGGACTTGGGCCAGCCAATTGATATGGGCACCCAACTTCAGCCTAAAAACAACTCTAACAATTTTCCTATATCTTGATTTTTCTCTATTTTAGAAAAAAATTTGGTTGTTTTGCTCCAATAATTATCCTTAAAATAGATATAGTGATGAGAGAGAAAACAAAATTCCCTATATTTACAGCAATTTGTAAAATATTAGGGATAATTATGGAATCTGTAAAATAGAGAATCCGTTAGAGTTGGAGAAGAATTTTTTTTGGAGATTTTAATTTTTACTTCTTTGTAATAGAGAAATTATAGGGAATTTGTTGGAGATGTTCTAACAAACTTACTCGTACTTCATCAGCAATTGCACCCACGTCCATTGCCTTCAATTGGTGTGTGCCGCCTTTCGCCGTCATCCCGGCAGATCGTAGCACAAAATCAATTGCCGCCTTGCTTTGAACACCGGCAACCTGTCACTGCTAAACTTCCGTTTTCGCCAGCCCTAGTAACCAAGCGCCCACATCTTGCTCCGCTGCCCTCAATGTCCATCCAGAGCCAAAGTACATGTTGTACAAAATAAGGATTGTAGCAAACTTGAGACAACACCCCATGTGTTTGCAAAACCTTTTTAGTAAAAGGACAGTCACGACACATGCGCACAGTAGTCTCCACCTCTAACATGCACAACGGACGAGTCATGCATTCCAACATGACCCCTTTTGAAGCTAGTCTCTCCAAAGATGGAAGAATATTCTGACACCCTCTCCTCTAATGTGAACTTATAGCTGAATTAGGAATAACAACCTTCCACAACTTTTTCCAAAAACTCACACCAACAACCATCTCAAAAGAACTCCCAGAAGGAGAAGCAAAAAAAGAGAGTCAATAGCAGACTATACCGTGAATTTACCATCCCTTTCAAGACGCCAAACCACTCTGTCATTCACCTCGATCTCTTGACGCTTTAGCTTCATCCACGGGAACGTTCTTCTTATGAGTCTAGTATCCCAAACACCTGTATTGCATATCAGATCACTCACCATATTAATCTTATTTGCAACCAAATTACCTTCTCTAGGCCTGCACCTCGGCACCAAAATTACCTTCGTACTCTTGGAGGAGCATATTCTCCACAAGAAATTTGTTACAACAAGGCACTTATTGGCAGATTGGAGAATGGAGATGGTGCAAAAATTTGGTGTCTGGTTTGGGTTGGGTCTGGATTCTAATTTCTTCATGGGCGGCCCGTTCCGCATTTTGTTAAGATCGTGTAACCCAATATCTCTTCTCCGGGTTCCCGCCAAAAATCCCTCGCCCCTTTACTTTCCCGCTCTCTTTCCCACCAAAACCTCTCTCTTCTCTCTAAACCCGCTTCACTCTCTCTCTCTCTCTCTCTCTCTCTCTCTCACTGAAGCGGCGGCCATGGAAGCAAATCGAACTCCCAAGCGACCTCTGGGCATCCGCACCCGCAGCCAATCAGAGATCCAGCTCCACCGCACCCGCTCGGGTCGGGTCATCAACAGCTACCTCACTAGCTCCGAGTCAGACCGGAAAAGACCCAGACCAATGGATTCTTCCGACGGCAACGTCCTCCTCAACTCCCTGATTAAGGACCTCCGCGTCAAACGGGTCTTTTCCCAAACCTACAAGCCGCCCGAGAATCTAATCAACGACGCCAAATCCAGCGCCGTATTCTCTGTGGCTGAACCGGACGGTAATTCAAAGGAGGCGAAGAGTGATCAGGTCGAGAGTTGTGGAAATCGGTTTGATTGCTCAGCTCCAGATATGGATAAGTCCAAGAGTAAAGAGCCTGAAAATTTGGGATTAGGGTTTCTGGCTGAATCCCCAAATTCTGCAGATAAGATTGGCGGTGGTTTCGGTTCCGATCCGGAATCTTCTCAGACCTCACCACCTGAGGCGAGGGCAAATGGAGTTGAGCTCAAAATCGATAACGAAACCAAAATGGTATTTTCTACTCAAGTTATTAGTATTGTTTAATTTTGCTGGGTTTTGATTTTGGTTGGAAATGTTGCTCATAGAAATGAAGACGGGATTTGTAAGACTATGAAAATATATGGGTGTGTTTACTATCTTACTATCTGTGCTAATGACAGGTCCTTAAGAATCGAAAGAGAGTGTTTAAAGCGCCCAGCTCGTTTAGTTATAGAAGAATGCTTCCTTATCTGAAGGATATCACCAAAGACAACTCTTGTAATTGCTTTGCACTCTTACTGTTTCTTTTATAAAAATAGTCAAATGCATGAAATGAGGTTTCATTGTGTAGAAGTTTACTTGGTGGAACTAAAATGTTATGTACTCGTTGTTTACAGGCATGCTAGATTTCTGTGAATTGACAAATCGTGGTAAAGGTTTGGAAGGAAAATCTTTCCGGAGTAAGCTTGTTTCTGATAATCAAGAAACTTCTGTTCATCAATTTACTAAACAAAATTTCTCTACAGAGTGTCATGACATTGATTGTTCTACTCAGCTGGAAACTGTACAAGTTTCTTCCCATGTTTTATCTAGTGGTAATGACTTCAGTTCAGTATCTCCTGAATATGTTCCTAAATCACCGCCTATAATAGTGGTTGATCAGTGTCTGCCAAAGCCACCTGTTGATGGACAGAATGAGAAAATTGATTTGGGAGTATCTTGTGAAGTTCAGAAGTTAAATGTCTCAGAACCTTTTCGCTCTTCAGCTATGGAGGATTCTCAAATTAACACAGATGGTGTAATGGTCATGTGTACTGATGATAATACACCAGTGCAGAATGTGGATACTGCTGTTAAGGATGATATTGTGTCCTCTTCCGAAGATCAAAACGTGAAAGACATAAATCCCCAGTCATCTTCAATCATGGATGACAGATATTCATCTAAGGACGATAAAGTGGTTCAGCACAAGGAAAACTCAAACCAGGCTCAGAATGAAGGGATTAGAAAAACTGATATGGGGTATCCTTGTAAAGTCCGACATCCAAATCATGTAAATGAGCAGAGAGTTGGTGATGCTGAAGAGGCTTTGAATCAGATATGTGACTTGAATGAAGAATCTATCCAGATGACACCGCCAGATGCTGAGATCCTTGATAAATTACAGGTGGAAGTAAAAGGAATTGGTAGAGCCGGATATCTTCATCAGAGTACAGATCAAGGTCTTGGGAAGACAAGCAGTGGAATTAATCATATAGACGCTTCATGGGTTGATCTTGGACATGAATGTAGTCCTAAGAGAAAACCGGTAAGAACTCTAGGATTTTATAACTTTTTAGTCTGTTTGTTATCTCAAAAATATAATGTGTGTGTGTGTGTGTTTTTTTATATATTGCCAGATGGAGGAAATTTATGTGGATTAGTTGAAAATATAAATTTATTGTAACACATTCTTGTGCTAGGAAGAAGCTTGCTGATTAATGATTCTTCTAAATTTTGACTCATATGTCTGCTAATATAAGCTGTTTTTTGTTTCCCAAATAGGTTTTAAATCCATGTTCAAGGCTGAAGTTATTTAAAAGTCCGGGGTCAGTCAGCTATAAAAGATTGCTTCCATTTCTTATGAATATGGAAAAAAGTAACTCCTTTAACTTTCGTACTTCTATACAATCTATCTTCAAGATTGCAAGCAATTGATAGTTCTGTGAAGTTGGGGCCTTGAATGGAAATAAGCTAACCTTTCTTAAAATTCTTTTTCATAGGGACTTCAGTATCCAGTCATTTTGAAAGTACTGTTAAGGATCTGGAACAAAGGCAACCACCGACTCCTTCTCAGCTAGGACCTCCGATGGATAAATCAAATGTTATTTTGTTTCATACAGAGCCTGGCACAACAACACCTCAATTGACAAATGCTAATGGTTCATCTAATGTTGATGGACCAAATTTAACATTTCCTAAATGTGTCAGTGGATCTCAAATGTCATCTAATGTACAAAAGGAAATGCATGGTCAACATTCTGTGTCGGGTAAACAGAGTAAACTGGACATTTCCCCTGACATTGTCGTGAGTTTGGGACAGGAAGCTGAACTACCTGTTCCTATATTGGGTCCTAATAAGACTGAATCTCCTTCCGAAAAAGATGGTGCAAGAATATCCTATCCAGAATTACCAGTCACAAGGGTGTTATCTCTTGGCACTGTCAAGGACTGCATACGCTCAAAAGCAACCTTAACTGATGGTGGGAAGCCGGTGGAAGCCAATTACTTGGGTCATAACTCATCTGAAATTGATGCCACAGTTTCTTCAGTTACTCAGGTGGATGCAGTCAGAAAAGGGATCCTTAAAAGAAATCCACGAGGATGCAGAGGACTCTGCACTTGTTTGAATTGTGCCTCGTTTCGACTCCAAGCAGAGAGAGCATTTGAGTTCTCGCAAAATCAGATGCAAGATGCTGAAGAAGTAGCTTTGGATTTGATGGCGGAATTATCAAAATTGCGTAAATTATTAGAAAAGTCAGCTGTCGCTGCAAATGATGATGTCGTCACTTTAAATGAGGTCAGTGCTGGTTGAATGTAGGTGTGGTTAAAATTTTATTTTCTTACTTCCATTTTCAAGAATTTTTTTTATACTCATTAAAAACACTTTTCCAGTCCAATAATACTTGATGCATTTGGTTGTGCTAATTGGATGAATCTATGTTATTTACAAATCACAACACTTAGTTACTAGAACAACTCTTAATGCAAGATAATAATGTTAGTATCTTGATGCTTTGTAGTTTTAGTAGCTGGTTGAGTTCTATCATATCATTCTTTTTAGGAATTAATTATAAGGGAAAGTATATAATCATTCTTTTTAGGAATTAATTATAAGGGAAAGTATATAAGATTACCTGCACAGACCACATGGCTCAAGTCAAGTATATTCACTGAAAGCCTTGGAGGGATTAGGCTCACATTATTCTGCTCTGATGCTTCTTAATTATAGCTTGATGGTTATCTTAATTTTTTTTTTCAAAATTATTAGAATCAAGGACAATGGAAAGAACCAGTGTGGATTAAGAATGAGATGTGCTATAATAGTGGCGGAGCCAGAAGCTCATCTTTAGCTTCTGGCAAATATAAAAACCTGATGCTCCTGGCAAATTTAAAAACCTGTAAATCTCATCTTTCTGTACAAAGAAGAAAAACTTGAAGGTAAATGTAACATACTGAACAATAATGAAACTAGAAAGCAGTTCCATCCCATCTGGTATTCATATCTTCAACATCATTGAAAAGTGGGTCTATCAAGGAAATCCTTAGATATTAATATCTAAGGACCTCCTTAGCAGAGAAGGACTGTGTGTGTATTCATCTATTGGGGTGCATCCTTAGCAATTACAAGGATTTTTCTAATCAAGGATTAGATTTGAGGCTTATCGATTTACTTGCCTAATTAAATCCCTTGAATCTTCTCCAGATGATATGAAAGTTTAACTACATTGCATAGGTCTTGTAGATATTAGTGCTCTTGCATTAGCATTCATTGCTTTTTCTATCTTTTGTTTCAGAACAAATAGATGATTCTTTTAAGAATTATGACATTCTTGTTTCTAGAAGCAGCATTTGTGCTATTTATATTTTTCTATCGCTAAGATGACTTATTCTATATTTGCCTGAAAAAAAAAAAAAAAAACAGATATTGTATTGTATGCAATAACTTTATCAGAAGTATTCTTCTTTGAGTGCGGTTTTGATCTTTGAATTACAAATTACTTTTCCATTTATTTCAGGTGAAAAGTGCTTGCAGGAAAGCATCTGAAGCAGAAGTCCTTGCAAGAAACCGTCTTGGGGAAATGAATTATGATCTCAACATTCACTGCAGAATCACAGTAAGTGTCGCTGTCCAACATACTGTTTGAGAGTATTTCTTCCATTTATATTCTTCTGTTTGGATATCCCTAGGTAGGAGGTATCTAAGTATTAAATCTTATCTAAACTTACTTTTTTTACAGTGCTTGCATGGACCAAGGGTCAGGTTTGCAAATCACAGTGAAGAAAAAGTCATTCCAAAAGCAAAGTGTTCAAGTGATTAGATAGAATTGCCATTCTTTGTTCTTATGTCAGTAGGTTGATTAGTTGTCACCTTGTGCATATTTGCCAGTGGCTTTGGCTGAATTGCAAGTGTGAAGAAATTGTATCTGGGGGGTACTGGGGAAGATGATTAACAGAAATGTGGCTGGAGAACTAGATAAACAAAGATAGAATGAAAAAACCGAGATTGTTGCATCGGTTTTCTACATAGCCATTGTTTATGCTTTCATGGATTCAATTTTAACTAATAATAATATCAAGTTTCGGCATAATTGTTGTTTGAGTTATGTGAATTCAGTTATAATGCACATGAATAGAGTTATATAACAACGTTCTTTTTTCAGATCTGAAAGCCTCATCCTTTTTTTCCTCGTCTATTTGCATTTTAGGACTGGGGTTGCATTCATAAAATCTAGGAGGTTTTGTACCTGATGAAAGAATGTATTATTTATGATTATATTCGATGATGTTGAAGATATGAATACCAGATGGGATGGAACTGCCGTAATACTCATTTCACAATTGAAACAAAAAAGAAAGCATCCACCAAAATCAGTCCTGCAACTCTTTATTTAATTATCTGGGTTGAGAGAAATGACCCAACCCTAGATATGACATGCACTATCTCAAAGTTTACACTTTACACAAGCAAAAGCTTTCTCCCCCAGGAGAAAGCTCTTTGCAAAACCCACCCAATATACGACTGTAATTCTCTTGGCAATACTTGTTGCAGTCAGCAAACTTTGAGCAAGACCCTACATTAAGCAAAGTTCCCCCTGCAGGAACTTCTGCAGGTATTTCATCTACAACTGCATGGCCTGCAAAGTCGATACAAAAAATTAAAAATTAAAATTCATTTATAATTTTTTTTATTTTTTATTTTTTATTTTTTTTATAGGGAAAGTCGTCTCATCACCATTCTATAATGAGATATAGCCAGTATTCAGAAAGGGATTTCAGTACCTGAGCTGAGAAGAAGTACAGAAATGCATAGGATTCCAACGAAACAGCATCGAGCAAAGTTGGTGGAAGCCATAGTGCCAAGTTTATTGCTTTGTTTGCTAATTGCTAGCCCTTCTATCTCCCTTTTGCGATGATATGCGGGGAATGGTGAATCATATAGGTCTATTTATATTACATGCATTTCATTTGCATATGGTATTTTTGGAAATGAATCTATTTTGAATCCAAGAGGCATATGTCCATTTTTATTACAATTAGGGGCAATTCATTATACACCCAATTTCTAAAAAATCTGATGGAAAAAATCCACCTATTATTTCTTTTCAATCTACACCCAATTATTATCAACTAGGATAAAATATTGGATTTTGTCTTTTCAAAAAATTACACAAATTGTCATAATCTAAATCTTACAAACATAAGTTAAGTAGCAAGATTATCGTCATCTTTAATTACTTTAATTGTAAATTTTTTTAGGGTCCCATTATTATCGCAATTTTCATTAAATTTATCATGATTGCTAGAATTATGGAGTTTTTCTTTATATAATTTTCTAAATTTACTTTTCGATAATTTAAACTTTATATTTTAAAAGTAACTTTCTGTTTTACTTGTAATCTAACTTAAAGGTAGAGATTTAAAGTTTTTAACCCAACTAATATATATATATATATATTTTTAATTACAACATAAAGATTAGACATATATGTTTAGCTAACCTGAATTCTAAGAATTTTCATATCAACCTATTTATTAGAATCATTTTTCACATCAACCTCTTTCTTATGTATTCTATCATTGCAAGTTGACCATGTTTATTAGGTTGAAATTCTCTATATTATACCTATATGCATATACCTTACATCAAAACACTTTTTCTAGTTAATTTGATTTCAAGTATGTATCTAATATATATGAGGTTTATTTTTTGTTTCTTTTTGTATGACACCTCTATATTAGAATCATTTTTTTTTTTTGGTTTCATATACCTCTTTGTTAGGTTTTCTACTATATTATATCTATGATCGTAGAAGATACGATCTTTTTTTAGCTTGAAGGTTTATGGTATTTAAGCCTCACTTGCATTTAACTATTTATAGGTAAATTAGAAAAGAGAAAAATTCAGGTACCGTCCCCAAACTATGCTGTCAAGGCCAATTTGATACCTGAACTCTCAAAAGTATCAATGTGATACCCAAAGACATATTTTGACATCAACGTGATACTTCCGTTAAAAATTTCCAATGGCTCCATCTATTTGCTGACGTGAGTCACGTGACAAACCCGTGGGCCAAAAAAAATGGGCAAAATGGACTTTTTACCTTTTTTTTTTTAAATTCATTTTTTTTTGTTTTCATTTCTTCTTCCTCTTCTTCTTCTTCTGGGATTTTCTTCTAGCCCAAGGCTAGTCCGACGACGATGGTGACTCTCTCCCAAGAAATCAAAGAAAAATGGCTTCTTCTTCTTCTTCTTCAACCTGACTCTTCTTCTTCTTCTTCTCTCTCCTCCTCTCTTTCCTCTCCTTTTCCACTGCCTAAACCATCACTAACGCCGCCGAGATCCTATCCAATTCCTACTACAAATCCATCTCCCTCGCACTCCTGTGGATTAACGACGATGTTACATGATAGGAACAACAACTAAAAGAAATGAAAAGGGTTGAGTAGCAATTAAGTGAAAGAGAACATTTTGGAAGAAATTGCAAAATGATTCATGAATCAATCTTGAGTCCAAAAGAAATGTTACAAACTGGTCGGCTCTGCCATCGTCCACAAGCTCCAGTCCTTAGGTTTCACTAACCTCGTTCTCCGCACCCACACCGACCTCGAGTCCTTCTTCGCCGCAGAAAAGCCCCAATTTGTAATCCTCGTCGCCACTAAAGTCGGTGGCATCCACGCCACCAACACCTACCCGGCTGACTTCATCGCCCTCAACCTCTAAATCCAGACCACCGTCATCGACGTCTTGCACCGATTCAGAGTCAACAAGCTTCTCTTCCGAGGATTGGTATAAATGCAAGAGGAGCCGATAACTTTGTCAGAATCGCAGTAAACGCCAGCGACATTACTGGGGTCGGAAGTGAAATCCCAAGAGGCACCCTACTGAGCATCGATGTCTTTTCACTGGGATTGGTGATTCTCGCTCTTTCATCGAGTCAACCGCCTTCATCAACTGCGACCCCTCCCTCAAGTCCCTCATCTCCCGCCTCGATCTCGCCGCCAACCCCAACTCCGGATCCTTGCCGAACTCCGCTTCTCCTGTCACCCTCCATCGCCGCCATCGCCAACACAACCCATCCTCTTCAATTTCTCAGCATCCAACCACCGAGCTCGAAGAAGAAGCAGACCCCAGAAGAAGAATTAAAAAAAAAATAAAAAAATTGCTGATGAGATTTAACATCAGGGTCATTTTGGTCTTTTCTCTTCTTTTTTTTTACTTGTTTGCTACATCAGCAAACAGACGGAACCGTTAGATTTTTTTTTTTACGGAAGTATCACGTTGATGCCAATATAGGTTTTTGGGTATCACATTGATACTTTTGAGAGTTTGGGTATCAAATTGGCCTTGGCAGCATAGTTTGGGGACGTGGGCTGAAATTTTCTCATTAGAAATATAATAGTTGAGAGTGAAAAGATATCATGAGATCAATATGACAATATACATAAATAGAAGAAGAAAGTAATCCAAGAACAAGATACATACCTTACAAATAGACATTTTTCAAGCATGTAGAGAGACACTGAATGTGAGCCTAAGAGTGAAAACACAATAACAAAAGCTTTTTGTCCATTTCCTGACCTCATCTCCAAATCTTTTCTTTTATTTCAGAACATTTCTTTAAGGGTAATTCTATTCATACCTCTCATTTTGATAAATGGACCTCCCAATTATTTAAAAAAATTTTATTCCAAATTTATCCCTCTGCAATATATTTATTAAAAAAAAAAATTGAGTTGGAGAGAACGAGAGAGTGAATGCTTGATAGGATTTAAATCCCTAGCATATTCTAATTTTTTTTTTTTGGATCAAAAGAGGTCAGCCCATTATATAGATTCAGCAAGCAGTCCAAAAACGAAACACCCCTATGGGGTCGACAGAAAGAATTGTTCCTCAGAGCACCCTAAGACTCCTATTCTAAACAAGAACAAGAACCCAATATACCCCTAGTACACCCACCTTTTAGGAAGTTCACGCGCCATTATTTCAAACAAAAACCTAGAAACTCCGAAGCAGGAATAAAAAATCCTCAGAGCTACTGGTTTCTGCGACCAAGATCAAAAATTAAATAAAATTAGGAGTAGAGGATGACGTATCATCATCCACTCCATCTTCATTCATCAGAGCAGCCCAAAGTGAGAATCCCTAATCAAACATAGCCCAGCAAGAGACCCATACAGCACACAGGAAGTCCACCGTCCAAAAGAAAGCCCAAAGACTCCAACCATGAGCAGAAGTCCACTCCAGGCCCAACAGTCTTAGAGCCGAGAAACAAACCCTAGCATTCCTAGCGACCAAACAGTCGCCACCCTCAGCAGGACCACCACCACCACTGCCACCACAGCCTTTCCCTTCGCCGCCGTCCAGCATAGGAGAAAGATCACCATCATCACCGTCACAGTCTAACTGCAGCCCAGCTGCAATCATTGCCACCAAAAGGGACTCCGGTTCACCACTAATCACTTCGTCCTCAGCCACCATAAAAATCAACCAATCCCATGTGATCGGATCTGAATCCAAACCGGCTTGAACAATCCAGTCATCACCAATTCCCTGTCCCACATCACCTAACCCAAATACGGCAGCAAATAGCCCTGCCCTGCCTACCGTCGATGGGGTTGAAGGAAATGAAACCCGCGTCATCTCAGCCAAGATGCATGCAGCATATCCGATCCATCCAGAAGACAAAACGGATCCAAACATAGATTCAAGGGACGTCGAAGCCAAGCATTGCCGTCACCAAAGAAGGGAGAGGAAAGAGAGACGTCGCCGCCCTTCCAAATCTTAGATGCAGAGCCGCAACGTGGCTGAGAAACCTCTCTGCTGAGAGTCAGGAATTTTGCAGTGCCGCCGCCGCCGCCATTCAAGGTAGGTTTCGACCTTAGGGTTTTCTCGAGAGAGAAAAGAGCGTCATGATACTTTAAATTTTCAACATAATTTAGTCATTGCTTTTTCCCCCTAGCATATTCCATGATTACCTTTATAACATAAATCGATCAATAGATTATCCAAAACAAGATGTCAAAGAGATGAGCTTTAAGTGATAATTAAGTTGATAATTGGCATATTAACTAGGGCTGTCAATGGGTCGTGTCGGGTTGGGTTCGTGTCGGGTCAAGGTATTTATCGTGTTGCAAGATACAAACCCAAACCCAACCCATTTAATAATCGTGTCAAAAATTTAAACCCAAACCCAACCCATTTATTAAACGGGTTACCCGTTTCCAACCCGCTTAACCCATTTAATAAATAGGTTGTGTTGTGTTTGACAAAATAACTCATTTAAGGGTTAACAATGCGGCCCATTTAACTAAAAAAATGCATAAATTGATTAAATTCACTAAAAACTCCACAAGACGAAGAATATAAATAATTATATATAATTCATAAATAATTCAATCCAATAATTATAGGGAAAAATATTTCAAATTGTCTAATCCTATGATCAAATACTCTCAACGTCTAAAATTTTAGGATAAAATATAGCATAATCGGGTTATACGGGTTCACTTCGTGTTGGCGGGTTGACCCGTGGCCGACCCATTTATTAAATGGGTCATGGCGGGTTGACCCATGGCTGACCCGCTTTTTAATCGTGCGGGTTCAACCCGCTTTATTTCGTGCGGGTTTCGAGTCGTGTTATCGGGTCGTGTCGGAATTGACAGCCCTAATATTAACGACTAGGAAACAACAAGATTATAATTTCCATACATGAAGAATCCGTCCTAGGACAAGATCAAAGGATTAATAATAGGAAAAATGGGTAATCAGTTTGGGAATACGTGATTGGAAGAAAAGGAGGTGCATAGAGGGAAAAAATATAAAAAAGGACTAAATACTTGTTACTCCCTCTATTTTGCTCCATAAAACAGTTTAGTCCAAAATTTTTAAATTAAACAGGTTAGTCCTCTCTAATTCTCACACAACATGTCCTAAAATGACTATTATACCCCTCACTTTTTTTTCTCTCTTTTTGTTTTTTGTTTTGTTTTGTTTTGTTTTTTTTTTGTTTTTTTTTTTTTGTTTTTTTGTTTTTTTTTTTTCTGGCTCTCACTCCCCCTCCCTCCTTTTATTTTTTCTTGTTGATGTCGTTAAGTTTGAATCGATGGAAGACGCAAAGGCACGGCTTGATTTGTAGCCGGCTGAAGAGCATGATGGCGGAGTAGGTGTTGCCGGTAGCGGGGCTCCGATTGATCGAGAATGGGGTAGGTGGATTCCAAATACGCCCTCTCTCTCCTCGAGTCTTCTCTCTCTGCTGTGTCTTTTCTTGATATGAATTCGACGAACCCATGGAAATTTTTTGGGTCTGTGATAGATGTGAAATCAGTGAGGGAGTATGTATGATGAAGTGTAATCAGGCAAGAGAGGAGTTGCAGTGATTGTGTTGCTGTAGGTGATGAGTCTCCATGAAGAAGAAGGTGATGAGTCTCCATCTTTTGAATCAATAATTGATCCCGTTAAGGAAAAGAAAATTGAAATTCTATTCGGAAAGAAAATATCTACATATAAGGAAAACAAGAACTAAAATTTGTGCATATATAGAAATATATACTCAAGTTAGTAATCACAATATAAAGCAAGGGAGAAATTAAGGACGTAATTGATTATGATAAAGTCAAAATGAATTTATTTTTTAGCTTAATATTTCAAATTCAAATGGATGATAAGATTAAGGATCTTTCTTAATTTAACTCTCGACAATTAGAAGGGCAAATTAGATATATCAAAAGAATCAGAAAAACTATTAATTATATACGTATACTCGATATGGAAGGTTTGCTTATGTAGAGTGGGTGTAAATTGAAAGAAAAATATATGAGTTTTTTCCAATAGAAGCTTATATTTTTGGGTTTATATCTAATTTTCTCTTACAATTACATCCCTATATAGTATTTTTAGAAAGGAATCTTGTTAGAGTTATAGATGGAAGTTATACGAATTGGTAATCTACTAAGAACATCTCCAGCAACATTACCTACGATTCTTATTTTAGCTAACAATTTCTGAAAATTTCCTCCCATAATATTACTTCAAATTCAACTATATTTAAATAAATTGGTTAATCACAAAGAAATTATTAATTGTCTTCAGTCACTGATTGCATTTACAACATAATACAACAGGAAATATTAGGCCAGATGCACAATTATCTTGGTTATTGTCATTACTTGTATTCTCTCTTGTAGTTTTTTTTTTTTTTTTTTTTTTTTTTTTTTTAAGGGGGCTAGTGCGGCTGCTGTAATAACCAGGAAGTTCGTTATTATTATTTTTTCAGAATTTATTCGGTGGATGTTGGTACGATTTCGTGGTTCGGGAATGATGTGGAAATATTTCGGACGAATAATTACTCGAAATGTCTTATTTTCGAGGAGTCAAAAGGTTGACTTTTTATTCGTTGAGTTTCTCTGGAAAGTTCCTTCATGAAAGTCATAGAGTGCATCGACACAAGTTCGTAGATTTTTGAATGCAGAAATCGGAGTACATATGAGAAAGTTACCGTCAACGGAAAAACCTACTATTTTCAGAAAATTACTATATGTGATGACCAACATTTTCGTTATTTAATTATTGTAATTAATAATGGACCAGTTGTACAAATTATTGTTATTATGCTTTATTCGTATGTCGTATGTGAAGTGGAATTGTTTCGGACAATTAATTATTCGAAAAGTGTGGATTTAGGGGGGGTTCGAGGTTGACTTTTGATATGTTGAGATTCTCTGAAAACTTCCTTCATGAAAGTTGTAGAACGCGTCGATACAAGTTCATGGACATATGGCACGTGAAAATTGGAGTTCGTATGTGAAAGTTATGATCTGCGGAAGTTTCAGATATTTTTGGAAACCACTATAAATAGAAGTTTCCGTTTTGGGAGGGTTACTATTTTCATTTTGGCAAGTTTCAATTTTCAGAAACCTCTCATTCTCTCTCCTGATTTTTGACTGACCCGACCCGGATCCGGCCAACCCGACTCGGCTTTTCCGGCGATCTCTAACGACCTCCACCGATGAAGCAAGCCCAGACCGACTCGCCTCCACCGTGCGCTCCTCCCTGTGGTATTCACTAGTGTCGATTCTCGATCACGGTGGTACAGCAAGACGGCGAACCCGAGTGCAGTCGGACCTGATTAGAATTCTTATCTCCGGCGACGTCACGGCTTCAAGCTTTCTGTTTTGAGTTCATAGGAGCCTCCTCAAGTGATCTATGGTGTTAGTTTTTATCGATTCACGTTGAAATTGGATCAACTCACGGTGAACAGTTCACAGTGGCTTGTGGCGGCGATATGTGGCGATCTAGGTCGAGTTGGCTTGAACCTCAGGTACTAAAGTTGTTCTATTTGGTGTTCTTGACATTTTGGATGGTTGGATTAATCTAATTTTGAGTTTTGGCCGATGGTGGTTGAGGTGGTTGTGCCACCGATTGTGGCGGCGTTTTGGCAGTCTTCCGGCCATGTAAGGGATATTTTCTGGTTTTATATATTATCTACTCATCGATACGAGAGTTTTGATAAATAATACGTAATTTTTGGAGATAGTATGAATATGTTGTGATTTTTACGGTTTCGGACTGTTCGATGATTTCATCCGTGAGGATTTGAGCGTTCGATCGACTTGTGGTTTTGACATATCGATCGTGGAAGTAATCTGGAGACATTGGGTGGTCTCGGATGTGGTTTCACCTCGGTTGGCGTCACTTTTGGGGGATTTTAGTTCAAAACGGGGGTTTCAAACTCAAATAATTTGTGATTCGTTACTAAGTTGAGACCGTATGTGATTAGGTACTTGATGAAGTATTCTTGGACGGTTATTTTGTGGTTGAGCTGCTTTGTTCTGTATTGAAGACGCAGCGAGAATTTTGAGGTGAGCAATCTCACAAGGTTCATTTACGAACGGAGTACCTTTATCGTTTTGAGAGTTATTTATTTAACTGCAAACTATAGTTGATATCAGTAGACATTCCTAAGCGGATGACTATGTGTGTGTGTGTGTGTGTGTGTATATATATATATATTTACGTGAAATATATATGTACTGGTGGTTTTTGGTTATTGATGAAAACAATATGCATGAATGGTGATTTTTATTGTATTGTATTTTGGCTTTTCGGAAAATAAATGATTGTGAAATGATGATTTCTATTGTTTTGAAAAGCATTGAGATTTGAGTAACATTTTGAGTCTTGTGCGACTTCTTTAATGTTTTATTCTGAGTCACT